>NC_037521.1:0-16805 GCF_022539315.1 Serinus canaria | reverse complement strand
ATTCTTGTAGTTAAATTTTTTAACGATGGTTTTTCAGGCCATAAATCTCGGAGAGAGGCCGAGCAGGAATTTATGATGGAATTTGTTTTATTTTTAGGGGTGTGTTTCGCTTTGGGTGGTTTAGCGGTTGCGTCCAACCCGTCTCCTTATTATGGGGTGTTAGGGCTGGTAGTAGCTGCTGTCGCGGGATGTGGTTGATTAGTGAGTTTAGGGGTTTCTTTTGTGTCTTTGGTGCTTGTGATAGTTTATTTGGGGGGGATGCTGGTGGTATTTGTTTATTCGGTTTCGTTAGCGGCAGATCCGTATCCTGAGTCTTGGGTGAGTTGAGGGGTTGTTGGTTATGGGTTTGGAATGGGGTTGGTTGTGTTGGTGGGTCTTGTTGTGGGGGGTATGTTGGGGTTATTAGCGGAGGATAGTACTGTTAATGGTGGGGGGTTATTGTCAGTTCGGTTGGATTTTAGTGGGGTGGCTGTTCTTTATTCAGAGGGTGTTGGTTTACTTTTAATTGGTGGGTGAGGTTTATTGCTGACTTTGTTTGTGGTGTTAGAGCTTGTACGGGGGTTATCTCGGGGGGCGATTCGGGCTGTTTAGGGGGTGGGTCAGGGAGTAGTTTAAGTTAAAGCGCCAGCTTTGGGAGTTGGTGATGAAGGTTTGATTCCTTTCTCCTTGATAGTGGGTGGTTGGAAACTCTAAGAAGGGGTTTAGTCTTCAATCTTTGGCTTACAAGACCAATGTTTTTATAAACTATTAGAGTTGATTAGAGTTTTAGGAGTTTGTTTTCTAGTGCGGCTGCGATGGGGAATAGGACTAGAATGATTGTGAAGTATGAGAGTGAGGCTAGTTGGCCGATGATAATGAATGGGTGTTCTACTGGTTGGCTTCCTACTCATGTAAGGATGAGGACGTTTGCAACTAGGGCTCAGAATAGGATTTGTGAGATGGGACGGAAAGTTATTGATCGTAGTTTTGATGTGTGGAGTAGGGGCATAAGGAATAGTACGAGGATTGAGGCGGCTAGGGCTAGTACGCCTCCTAGTTTGTTTGGGATGGATCGTAGGATGGCGTAGGCGAATAGGAAGTATCATTCGGGTTTGATGTGGGGAGGAGTTACTAGGGGGTTGGCTGGCGTGAAGTTTTCTGGGTCTCCTAGGAGGTTTGGGGAGAATAGGGCTAGGGAGACGAGTAGTGCGATTATTAGTGCGAAACCTAGAATGTCTTTTACGGTGTAGTATGGGTGGAATGGAATTTTGTCGCAGTCTGAGGGAACTCCTGTTGGGTTGTTTGATCCTGTTTCGTGAAGGAAGGTGAGGTGAACTAGTGTGAGGCCTACGATAACGAATGGGAGTAGGAAGTGGAGGGCAAAGAAGCGGGTTAATGTAGGGTTGTCTACGGAGAATCCTCCTCAGGCTCATTCTACTAGTGTTTGTCCAATGTAGGGGATTGCTGAGAATAGGTTTGTGATTACTGTAGCGCCTCAGAATGATATTTGGCCTCATGGTAGGACGTAACCTACGAAGGCGGTTGCTATGAGGGTTAATAGTAGGATAACTCCGATGTTTCAGGTTTCTTTGTTTAGGTATGAGCCGTAGTAGATTCCTCGGCCAATGTGTAGGTAGATGCAAATGAAGAAGAAGGAGGCTCCGTTTGCGTGGAGGTTGCGGATTAGTCAGCCGAATTGGACGTCGCGGCATATGTGAGCTACGGAGGAGAAGGCTAGGTTGGTATCTGCTGTGTAATGAGTGGCTAGCAGAAGACCTGTAACGATTTGGGTGATTAGGCAGATGCCCAGTAAAGACCCGAAGTTTCATCATGTTGAGATGTTTGGTGGTGTGGGAAGGTCAATTAGGGCGTTGTTGATGACTTTGAGGATTTGGTGGTTTTTACGAAGATTGGGGGCCATTAGTTGGTTCTGTGTAGGGATATGAGGATAATGATGATGGATAAGGCAAATGCTCCTAGGTAGGCTTTGATTAGGCCTGAGTGAAGGGAGGTAGCGGTTTTGGTTGCTATTAGTTGTAGGTTGGCCAGTCCTTCTGGTCCTAGGATTTTGTATCAGGATAGGTCGATTAGGTGTGAGGCAATGTTTTGTCCTCCGTTGAGGAGGTTGGATATGGTTAGGCGGTGGGTCAGGGGGTTGAAGTAACCTAGGGATACGGAGAAGTTTGAGAAGGTGGTTTGTTTTGTAAGAATGAGGGTTTGGGCTATTTTTGAGATTTCTAGGGCTAAAGCGATTCCTAGGGCGGTTACTACTAGGGCTGTTATTTTGATGGATGGAGGTATAGTTATTGTGGGGGTTTTTGTGGGGATGATGAATGAGGTAATGAGGAATCCTGCTAGGATGCTTCCTAGTGCGAGTCGAGTGATGGGTGAAGTCACTGCGGGGTTGTTTTCATTTATTGGGGTTAGAGGAGGAATTCGAACGAAGCCGGTCTGTACTAGTACGGTTATGCGAATTGTGTACACTGCGGTGAATGCTGTAGCTAGGAGGGTTAGTAGTAGGGCTCAGGTGTTTAGGTAGGATGTGCTTAGGCTTTCGATGATTTGGTCTTTTGAGTAGAATCCTGCCAGGAATGGTGTTCCTATTAGGGCTAGATTACCGATAGTAAGACATGAGGTGGTTGTGGGTATTATTTTTTGGAGACCTCCTATTTTTCGGATGTCCTGTTCGCCGTTTAGGTTGTGGATAATGGATCCTGAGCACAGGAAGAGTATGGCTTTGAAGAATGCGTGCGTTGAGATGTGGAGGAAGGCTAGTTCGGGAAGGTTGAGTCCGATTGTGACTATTATTAGGCCCAGCTGGCTTGAAGTGGAAAAGGCAATGATTTTTTNAATGTCATTTTGAGTAAGGGCGCATGTGGCTGCGAATAGGGTGGATAGGGCTCCTAGGCATAGGCAGAGGGTTAGGGCGGTTTGGTTGTTGCTAAGTAGGGGGTGGGTTCGGATGAGTAGAAAGATTCCGGCTACTACTATTGTGCTGGAGTGAAGTAGGGCGGAGACAGGGGTAGGTCCTTCTATGGCGGCGGGTAGTCATGGGTGAAGGCCGAATTGTGCGGACTTGCCGGTTGCGGCTAGAATGAGACCTAATAGGGGCAGTGTTGGGGTTTGTGATGGGGAGGGGAGTTGTTGGATTTCTCAGGTGTTTATGGTTGAGGCTAGTCATGCTATGCATAGGATGAGGCCGATGTCTCCAACTCGGTTGTATAGGATGGCTTGTAAAGCAGCGGTGTTGGCTTCTGCTCGGCCGTGTCATCAGCTGATTAGTAGGAAGGACATGATTCCGACTCCTTCTCAGCCGATAAATAGGACGAATAGGTTGTTAGCGAGGATTAGGATGAGTATTGCTATTAGGAAGAATAGTAGGTAGATGAAGAATTTTGTGATATGGGGGTCTGAAGCTATGTATCATGTTGCGAATTGTAGGATAGATCATGATACGAATAATGCGATAGGGAAGAAAGTGAGCGAGTAGAAGTCTATTTTTAGGCTGATAGGGATTTTAAAGTTTATGATGAATTTTCATTCTCATAGGGAGGTGAGGCTTTCCGTTCCTGAGTAGATGTGGATTGTTATAGGGACTAAGCTAATTAGGAAGGAGGCTTTGACTGTGTTTGTGATGGTGTTGGGGGTGTTTTTAGAGTTGGGGGATAGGAGGGGGAATAGGATAGGTGTAGAAAGGGTTGCTAGGGTTAGGAGTATGAATGTATTTAGGACTAGTGATAGGTCCATTACTTTCACTTGGATTTGCACCAAGATGAGTGGTTCCTAAGACCATTGGATTGCTATTATCCTTTGAAAGTAAGGGGACTGAGGTTTTATACTCAGATTCAAGAGTTAGCAGTTCTTGTTGGTTTAACCTCCCCTCGGCAGGTAAGAAGATTTTAACTTCTATTTTTAGGATCACAGTCTAATGTTTTGGTTAAAACTATACTTGCATATAGGGACACCGGAGATTAGTTCGGGTTTAAGGATGAGGAGTATTATTGGGATTATATGTAGGGCTATGAGGAGGTGTTCTCGGGTAGTGGAGTTTTGGATTGAGGTGATGTGGGATGGAAGTGTGCCTCGTTGTGTTATTATGAGTATGTAGAGAGTGTAAGAGGCGGTGAGTAGGATTGCTGCTCCTGTTAGGATGATTGTGAAAGCAGATCAGTTGAATAGTGCGATGACAATGGTTAGTTCTGCTATAAGGTTTGTTGTTGGAGGGAGGGCTATGTTTGTTAGGTTTGCTAGAAGTCATCAAATGGCTATTAGTGGTAGGAGGGGTTGGAGTCCTCGTGTGAGGAGAAGAATTCGGCTGTGGGTTCGTTCGTAGTTGGTATTGGCTAGGCAGAATAGTATTGATGAGGTTAGACCGTGTGAGATTATTAGGATTATTGCCCCTGAGAATGCTCATTGGGTTTGGATTATGGTTGCGGCTACGACTAATCCCATGTGGCTGACGGATGAGTAGGCGATTAGTGATTTTAGGTCGATTTGTCGTAGGCAGATGGCGCTGGTTATTAGTGCACCTCATAGGGCTAGGGTGATGAATGGGTAGTGTAGGTTGTTTGATGTTGGGTTTACTAGAATTGTGATTCGTATAATGCCGTAGCCTCCTAGTTTTAGGAGGAGGGCGGCTAGTAATATAGAGCCAGCGATTGGGGCTTCTACGTGGGCTTTGGGGAGTCATAGGTGTAGGCCGTATAGGGGGGCTTTAACTATGAAGGCGAGGAGTAGGGCGAGGCTTGCGATTAATCCGGATCAGGAGGAGTTTATTGTGGGGTGTGATAGTTTTAGTATTGGGAGGTAGAGTGTGCCGATTTGGTTTTGTAGGTGTAGGATGGCGATTAGTAGGGGGAGTGAGCTGGCTAGGGTATAGAATAGGAGGTAGATTCCAGCATTTAGTCGTTCTGGTTGGTTTCCTCATCGTGTGATGAGGATGAGGGTGGGGATGAGAGTTGCTTCGAATGCGATGTAGAAAAGTATTAATTCGGAGGCCGAGAAGGCTAAGAGGATAGATAGTTGGGCTAGGATTACTGTTGTAGCAAAGATTCGTTTACGGATAATGGGTTCTTGTTCTAGGTGGTTTTGGCTTGCTATGATTATAAGAGGAAGGAGTCAGCATGAGAGGACCAGGAGGGGAGAGGAGATTTGGTCGATTGATGTTCAGGGGGTTAAGCCTTTGCTTGGGTAGTATGTTGGTGTTAGTCATTGTAGGCTGATGGTGGCGATGATTAGGCTGTGCAGTGTGATATTAGTTCATAGATGTTTAAGTGGAGACATGAAAGCTAGGGGTAGGAGTGTTGCGGTTGGAATTAAGATTTTTAGCATTGTAGGAGGTTGAAGTTGTGTAGGTGGTCTGAACCGTGGGTTCGGGTGGAGGCAACTAGTAGGGCTAGACCTGTTCCTGCCTCGCAGGCGGAAAATGTTAATATGATGATTGGTAGAATGGTAGAGGATGGTGATTGTATTTGGATGGGTCATATGGCGAGTGCCACATATATGGATAGTATTATACTTTCTAGGCAGAGAAGGGCTGAGATCAGATGGGTTCGGTGGAAAGCTAGGCCTAGGCTGCTTAGGGTGAAAGCTGAGTAAAAGCTGAGGTGTAGGTAGGACATGAAGAAAGTTATAGGGTATGAGCTATAATTTGTTGAGTCGAAATCAACCGTCTTAGTTAGACTAACTTTCTGTTATTCTGCTCATTCTAATCCGCCTTGGATTCATTCGTAAATGAGCCCTAGTGTTAGGAGGAGGAGGAGGATGGAGGTTCAGGTTAAGGTGGTTATGGGGGATTCTAGTTGGATGGCTCATGGTAGTGGTAGTAGGAGGGCGATTTCTAGGTCGAAAAGGAGGAATAGGATGGCTACTAGGAAGAATCGGATTGAGAATGGTAATCGGGCAGAACCTAGGGGGTCAAATCCACATTCGTAAGGAGATAGTTTTTCTGGGTCTGGGTTTATTTGGGCTAGTCAGAAGTTTAGTGCAGTTAGTAGGATGCTTAGAGTGAATGATAGGGTCAGTATGAATAGGATTATGTTTATTACTCTTCTCTGGGTTTGAACCAGATTCTAAGGATTGGAAGTCGATTGTATTTAGTATACTAGAAGAGTAAGATCCTCATCAGTAGATAGAGATGTAGAGGAATAATCATACGACGTCTACGAAGTGTCAGTATCAGGCAGCTGCTTCAAATCCAAAGTGGTGGTTTGGTGTGAAATGGTATTTGATTAGGCGAAGTAGGCATACTAGCAGGAATGTTGAGCCAATGATTACATGTAGGCCATGGAATCCGGTGGCAACGAAGAAGGTAGAGCCGTAGATTCCGTCTGCAATTGAGAATGGTGCTTCGTAGTATTCTATGGCTTGTAGGGCAGTGAAGTAGAACCCTAGAAGGACGGTTAGGGTTAGGGCATGAATTGCTTGTTTTCGGCTGGCTTCTGTGATGCTGTGGTGGGCTCATGTTACAGTAACTCCAGAGGCTAGTAAGATGGCAGTGTTTAGTAGTGGTACTTCTATTGGGTTTAGAGGTTTGATTCCAACGGGTGGTCATTGTCCTCCTAGTTCTGGGGTGGGGGCTAGGCTTGAGTGGAAGAAGGCTCAGAAAAAGCCTAGGAAGAAGAAGGCTTCGGATGTAATAAATAGGGCTATTCCATATCGTAATCCTTTTTGTACAGTTGGAGTATGATGGCCTTGGAATGTGCTTTCTCGGATAATATCTCGTCATCATTGGAATATAACTAGGGCGGTGGATAGTAGGCCTAGAATGAGGAGTTGAGGGGAGTTGTAGTGGAATCATATTGTTAGTCCTGATGTGGTTAGGAGAGCGGCAGCAGCTCCTAGGATGGGTCATGGGCTGGGGTCTACTATGTGGTAGGAATGTGCTTGGTGTGCCATTGTAAGGTTAGATGTTTTCTTGTAAATATAGGCTTAATAGAAGTACGAAAACATAGGCTTGGATTATTGCTACGGCTACTTCTAGAATGGTTAGTAGGAGGAGGATTAGAAGGGTTAGGAGGGATACTACTGGTATTGTAGTGAATAGGGTTATTGTGGCGGTGGAGATGAGTTGGATAAGTAGGTGACCTGCTGTGAGGTTGGCTGTTAGGCGTACGCCTAGGGCTAGTGGGCGGATGAGCAGGCTTGTTGTTTCGATTAGGATTAGGGCGGGGATTAGTGGGGTTGGGGTGCCTTCTGGCAGAAGGTGGCCTAGTGAGACAGAGGGTTGGTTTCGCAGGCCTGTTAGTAGGGTGGCGAGTCATAGGGGGAAGGCCAGTGCTAGGTTTATGGATAGTTGAGTAGTTGGGGTGAATGTGTATGGTAGTAGGCCTAGGAGGTTGATAAGTAGGAGGAAGATTATTAGGGATGTTAGGATTAGGGCTCATTTGTGTCCTTTTTTGTCTAAAGGTATTATTAGTTGTTTTGTAACTAGGTTGATAAATCATAGTTGGAGGGTTGAAAGTCGGTTGGTAATTCAACGGTTGTCCAGTGAAGGGATTAGGAGGGCAGGGAATGTTATTGAAATAAGGATGAGCGGGATTCCTAGTAGGGATGGACTTGAAAATTGGTCGAAGAAGCTTAGGTTCATGGTCAGGTTCAGGGGGTGGTGCTTGGGGCAGTAGGAGGTTTATTGGATGGGGGGTTTATTGATACAAATGTAAGGATTTTGGGTTGAATGATAAGGGAGAAGGTGATTCATGAAATGATCATGATAAAAAATCATGGTGCTGGGTTTAGTTGAGGCATATCATTAAGGAGGAGTGGAGTCCTCTTTCTTTAGCTTAAAAGGCTAATGCTGGTTCATAGCTTCTTAATGATTAGGAGGCTGTTGTAGAAGATCAGTTTTCGAAGTTAGCGAGGGGAGTGGATTCTACTACGATTGGTATGAAGCTATGGTTGGCTCCGCAGATTTCTGAGCATTGTCCGTAGAACACTCCAGGTCGAGAGGCGAGGAAGGAAGTTTGGTTGAGGCGGCCTGGGATTGCGTCAGTTTTTACACCTAGGCTTGGGACAGCTCATGAGTGGAGTACATCATCGGCAGTGACAATGACTCGGATTGTAGAGCTTATTGGGACTACAACGCGGTGGTCTACTTCTAGTAGGCGGAAGTGCCCTAAAGGTAGGTCTGATGTTGGGATTATGTAGGAGTCGAATGTTAGGTCTTTGAGGTCGGTGTATTCGTATGTTCAGTATCATTGGTGGCCGATGGCTTTTAGAGTAAGGTCAGGTTCGTTGATTTCGTCTATTATGTACAGGATTCGTAGGGATGGTAGTGCAAGTATAACTAGTACTATGGCTGGGAGAATTGTTCAGACTAGTTCGATTTCTTGTGCGTCTACTGTGTTTGATGAGAGTTTTTCTGTGAGCATGTGGGTTAGTAGGTAAAGTACTAAGCTGCAGATTGCTAATGCGACTATTAGAGCGTGGTCGTGGAATCCTATTAGTTCTTCTATGATGGGGGAGGCGGCGTCTTGAAAATTGAATTGTGAGTGGTTAGCCATGTTTGGGTGGGGAGACGTGCAGGGGTTTCACCTGCAATTTAGCCTTGACAAGGCTATGTAATGGTTTTACTAACGTTTCTTTATGAGAAAGAAGCATAAGTGGTTTATGCGGTTGGCTTGAAACCAACATATGGGGGTTCGACTCCTTCCTTTCTCGTACTTGGACAAAGGCAGGTTCTTCAAAGGTGTGGAAGGGAGGTGGGCAGCCGTGGATTCATTCGACGTTAGTGCTTGTTAGTTCTGGTTGTAGGACTTTACGTTTTGATGCGAAGGCTTCTCAGATGATGAATACTAGTATGATTACGGCTGTTAGAGAGATTAAGGATCCTACGGAGGAGATGGTGTTTCATAGGGTGTAGGCGTCAGGGTAGTCTGAGTATCGGCGTGGTATGCCTGCTAGACCTAGGAAGTGTTGGGGGAAGAAGGTTAGGTTTACTCCTACGAACATTACGCCAAAGTGGATTTTGGCTCATGTTGAGTGGAGGGTGTATCCGGTGAATAATGGGAATCAGTGTGTGAAGCCTGCTAGGATTGCGAATACTGCTCCTATTGACAGGACGTAGTGGAAGTGAGCTACTACATAGTAGGTATCGTGTAGGGCAATATCTAGTGAGGAGTTTGCTAGAACAATTCCTGTTAGTCCTCCAATAGTAAACAGGAAGATAAATCCTAGGGCTCATAGTATTGGGGGGTCTCATTTGATAATGCCTCCGTGGAGTGTAGCTAGTCAGCTGAATACTTTAATTCCAGTTGGAATGGCAATGATTATAGTGGCGGATGTGAAGTATGCTCGAGTGTCAACGTCTATTCCGACTGTGAATATGTGGTGGGCTCATACGATAAACCCTAGGAATCCAATGGATAGTATAGCTCATACTATTCCTATGTAGCCGAATGGTTCTTTTTTTCCTGCATAGTAGGTTACGACGTGAGAGATAATTCCAAATCCTGGGAGGATGAGGATGTATACTTCTGGGTGACCGAAGAATCAGAAAAGGTGTTGATACAGAACTGGGTCACCTCCTCCTGCAGGGTCGAAGAATGTAGTGTTGAGGTTACGGTCTGTGAGGAGTATTGTAATTCCTGCAGCAAGGACTGGGAGGGAGAGGAGTAGGAGTACTGCAGTAATTAGGACTGATCAGACGAATAGGGGGGTTTGGTATTGTGACAGGGCAGGGGGTTTTATGTTGATTGCTGTTGTAATGAAGTTGATTGCACCTAGGATTGAGGAGATACCGGCTAGGTGTAGGGAGAAAATTGCTAAGTCAACGGAGGCTCCGGCGTGGGCTAGGTTACCGGCTAATGGGGGGTATACTGTTCAGCCTGTACCAACGCCTGCTTCTACGGTGGAGGATGCTAGTAGGAGTAGAAATGATGGGGGAAGTAGTCAGAAGCTTATGTTATTTATTCGTGGGAATGCTATGTCTGGGGCTCCGATTATTAGGGGAACTAGTCAGTTTCCGAACCCTCCAATTATGATGGGTATAACTATGAAGAAGATTATTACGAAAGCATGGGCCGTGACGATTACGTTGTAGACTTGGTCGTCTCCTAGAAGGGCTCCGGGTTGACCTAGTTCTGCTCGGATGAGGAGGCTTAGGGCGGTACCTACTATTCCGGCTCATGCGCCGAAAATTAGGTATAGGGTCCCGATATCTTTGTGGTTGGTTGAGAATAATCATCGGTTAATGAATGTCACAGGTAAGATGGCTGAGTGAATAAGCGTTAGGCTGTAGTCCTTTTTACAGAGGTTCAATTCCTCTTCTTATCGGCTCTGTAGTGAAATTCATGGTGAGTTGCAAGCTCATTGATGTGCATTAATCGTGTACCGGAGTCTTAGGCAGAAGCCTGTTGGTTGGGGCATATAGCTGTTAACTATAGAGTCATGGGATCGAAGCCCATCTGCCTAGTAAGTTGTAAGGTCCTAGCTTAATTAAAGTACCTGAGTTGCATTCAGGGGATGCAGGGTAATAGCCTGCGGACTTTAGCAGAAACTAAGAGGGTTCAACTCTTGTTTAAGGCTTTGAAGGCCTTCGGTTTAATTAATCCTAAGTTTCTTAAATGATGGTGAGGATTATAGGTGAAATGGGAAGGAGAATGACAGATATTGTGGTTAGGATGGCAATCAGGGTGTGGGTTGATTTGCCGGTACGTCATTGTTTTATGTGGTTTGTAGTATGTGGTGGGAGTGTAATTGTGGTACAGTATGCAAGACGGAGGTAGAAGAATAGGCTTAATAGAGAGAGAAGGGAAATGAGTGTAGCTGCAGGGATTATTTCTTGTTTGGTTAGTTCTTGGATGATGAGTCATTTGGGTAGGAATCCTGTTAGGGGAGGTAGACCTGCAAGGGATAGTAGGGTTAGGAGTAGTATTGCGTTCAGTGATGGAACTTTAGTTCATGCTGTTATTAGGGTAGATAGTTTTAGTACTTTTATTGAGTTCAGGGTTAGGAAGACAGCTGCGGTTATTATAGTATATAGGTAGAAGTTGAGAAGGGTGAGTTTAGGATTATAGATGATAATGATTGTTATTCATCCTAGATGGGAGATGGAAGAGAAGGCTAGGATTTTTCGGATCTGTGTTTGGTTAAGTCCTATTCATCCGCCGATAGCTGCTGATAGGATAGCTAAGGTGGTTAGGAGTGTGGGGTTTAGTGATGGGGATGTTATATATAGGAGAGAGATTGGGGGAAGTTTTATGATAGTAGATAGGATGAGGCCGGTGGAGAGGGGGGAACCCTGTAATACTTCTGGAAATCAGAAGTGAAACGGAACTAGGCCTAGTTTTATAGCAATTGCCGAGGTTAAGATTAGGCTTGATGTAGGGTGGGAGAGTTGGGTGATGTCTCATTGTCCGGTATGTCATGCGTTAGTTATGCTGGAGAATAGTACTAGAGTTGAGGCAGCTGCTTGGGTTAGGAAGTACTTAGTGGCTGCCTCAATGGATCGTGGATGGTGGGATTTTGAGATTAGGGGTAAGATGGCAAGCGTGTTGATTTCTAGGCCGGCTCAGGCCATAATTCAATGGTTGCTTGAGATGGTGATGGTAGTTCCTAGGAGCAGACTAATTGTAAAGATTAGTTTTGCCTGTGGATTCATTAGCAGGGGAAGGAGTTGAACCATCATTTTCGGGGTATGGGCCCGATAGCTTGTTTAGCTGACCCTACTAGAAAGTAATATAAAGGAAGTATGGAGAGTTTTGATTTCTCTAGTGTAGGTTCGATTCCTGCTTTTCTAAGTTGTAGGAAATGAGAGGGCTGGTATACCTCCATGTTCACTTTATCATAGTGACCCTTAGTGTTCAGGCACATTTCCGGTGGTCTTAGATATGGAGGTAGTCCTGCATAGCAGATTGGCATGCTGGTGTGTCAGAGGCATAGAGCAAGTGTAAGGGGTAGGAAATTTTTTCATAGTAAGTGCATTAGTTGGTCATATCGGAATCGAGGGCAAGAGGCGCGAATTCATAGGAACCCTGCTGACAGTAGTAGAACTTTAGTGGCTAGTACTACGGGGAATAGTTCTTGTGGCAGATTTAGTGAGCTTGGGTTAAAGAATAGGATGATGGTAATGGTGTTTATAAGTATAATATTAGCGTATTCTGCTAGAAAGAATAGTGCGAATGGGCCTGCTGCATACTCTACGTTGAATCCGGATACTAGTTCAGATTCCCCTTCTGTTAAATCAAAGGGAGCACGGTTGGTTTCAGCAAGTGTGGAGACATATCATATCATAGCAAGAGGTCAACATGAGAAGATAAGATAGAGGGGTTCTTGGGTAATTGCGAGAGTATTGAGGGTGTAGTTGCCACTGAGAAGGATGACAGATAGGAGGATGATTGCTAGGGTTACCTCATATGAAATTGTTTGGGCTACTGCTCGTAATGCTCCAATTAGAGCATATTTTGAGTTAGATGCTCAGCCAGATCATAAAATGGAGTATACTGCTAGGCTTGATATAGCTAGTAGAAATAAAAGGCCTAGGTTGAGGTCTGCTAGAGAGAATGGTAAAGGTAGAGGAGTTCAGATGGAGATTGCTAGGAGTAGGGCTAGTATTGGGGTTGCAATGAACAGGATTGGTGATGACGTTGATGGTCGGATGGGTTCTTTGATGAATAGTTTTACTCCGTCTGCCAGGGGTTGTAGGAGGCCGTATGGGCCGACAATATTTGGGCCTTTTCGGCCTTGTATGTAACTTAAGATTTTACGTTCTACTAGGGTGAGGAAAGCTACTGCAATTAAGATTGGTAGAGCGTAGGAGAGGGCTATGATTAGGTTAATTAACAGGGGGTGGTTAATCATGGGTTGTTGAGTTAAGCTAGGGAGAGGATTTGAACCTCTGAGTTAAAGGACTTAAGCCTTTTGCATTTTCCGAGCTCTGCCACGCTAGCTGGTCCTTTTCTTGGACGTGGTGTGGTGTGATAGCCTTTTGTAATTAAGTTGGTTTCATTACTTAAGGCGAAGGCTTGCTTGTAGTATTGGCCTCACTTTTCCTATCCTTTCGTACTGGGAAGAGTTCATCATAGATAGAAACCGACCTGGATCACTCCGGTCTGAACTCAGATCACGTAGGACTGTTAATCGTTGAACAAACGAACCCTTAGTAGCGGCTGCACCACTAGGATGTCCTGATCCAACATCGAGGTCGTAAACCTCCTCGTCGATATGGACTCTCGAAGGAGATTGCGCTGTTATCCCTGGGGTAGCTTGGTCCATTGATCAATTGTATTGGGTCTGGATGCTATTAGCACGTTGAGGGGTTGCTCTCAGTCTAGAGGTTTGGTCTAATTTTTGGAGGTTTTGTTTTACTCCAAGGTCGCCCCAACCGAAAAACGCAGACCAGTATCTTATGTGTCAGTGAACCCGGTGGGTGTGTATGTGTTTTAAGGTGGTTGCTGGTTTTAAAGTTCCACAGGGTCTTCTCGTCTTATGTGTTTATCCCTGCTTTTGTACAGGGAGATCAATTTCACCGATTGCCTGTAAGAGACAGTTAAGACCTCGTTTAGCCATTCATACTAGTCTCGATTTATGGGACAATTGATTGCGCTACCTTTGCACGGTTAGGATACCGCGGCCGTTAAACGTGAGTCACCGGGCAGGCATCACCTTCAATACTTGTCTGTGGTTTGCTGAAGGCTATGTTTTTGGTAAACAGTCGGGCCTTGACGATTTGCCGAGTTCCTTTTACAGGTTTTAATCTTTCTTAATGGACGCTCCTCTGTCGGGTTAACAATGTACCTAATACTCTGCTTGTTTGATTTATCGTATATTGGTGATTTGTTAATAATGTGCCGATGTAAGCTTGCGTCGTAGAGGGAGGACCCAGGTTACTCATTCTAGCATTAATTCTCCTATTTAAATATAGGTTAGCCTGTTAATGATGAGGGAGTCATATTGTTCTTATATTTTTATGGAGTAGAGCTTTAACGCACTCTTTGTTGATGGCTGCTTGAGGGCCCACAGTATAGTCGGGGAATATTATTTATCCGCTCGTGGAGATTGTATTCTTTTTTAAAGGAGCTGTACCCCCTTTAAATTGCCCTTAATTCGCTTCATTAGGGTTCGTGTATTTCCTTGGAGAAGAATTAAGAGTGAACTAAGATTCGTTTCACAGGCAACCAGCTATCACCCAGCTCGATTGGCTTTTCACCTCTACTAACAAGTCATCCCACTCTTTTGCCACAGAGACGGGTTCGCTCAAGATAGCTGCTCATAAGTAGCTCGCTTGGGTTTCGGGATGGCAAACTTAAATTCATTTTGCTTGGTTTTTCTTGCTAGACCATGATGCAAAAGGTACAAGGGTTGATCTTTGCTGTTTTTAGCTTAGGTTATTTCACTAATATTTCATCTTTCCCTTACGGTACGTGGTCTCTATCGCGCCAATGGTGTCTTTTCTATCGCCTATACTAAGACTAGTAAATGCTTTAGTTGGGTGTATGCAGTAGCTTTGTTATTCCAGGTCATGTCGATTGGGCTAGAGGTTGGCATCAAGACGATCTGATGTTAACAGACATTTTTCAGGTGTAAGCTGAATGCTTTGTTTAAGCTACGTCTTGGTAGTCTAAGTGCACCTTCCGGTACACTTACCTTGTTACGACTTACCTCATCTTTGGCTGAATAGCTTATTAATTTATGGGGGGGGGGGGGCGGCCTATGAGGAGGGTGACGGGCGGTATGTACGTGTCCCAGGGCCGGCTTAAAGAGGGCTCGATTGTCCCACTTTACTGCTAAATCCGCCTTCTAGGGGTTATTTCATACCCCTTTGCCGTCATGTTCTATCTTAGAAAATGTAGCCCATTGCTACCATTCCATAGGCTATACCTTGACCTGTCGTATTAGCGTGGTGGGGCTGTTGCGCTCACTGTTGGGCTTTCAGGGTAGGTGAACTGGAGACGGCGGTATGTAGGCTGTTCTGGCAAGGAATGGTCAGGTATATCGTGGATCATCGATTATAGAACAGGCTCCTCTAGGTGGGTTTGGGACACCGCCAAGTCCTTAGAGTTTTAAGCGTTAGTGCTCGTAGTTCTCGGGCGGATGCTTTAGTAGGTGTAAGCATCAAGATTTAGGGCCAGGCATAGTGGGGTATCTAATCCCAGTTTGGGCCCTGGCTTTCGTGGAGTTCAATTAATCGTTGTTCTAAGATCTTCTTTGACGAGGAGGCCTTATCAGCATCTTGGGCTTGTGACAGCTCAGTTGCTTTTTAATCTTAGTTACTTGGATAGCATGTGACCACTCTTTACGCCGTTATAATGTTAATTTGGGTCTCCTGTATGACCGCGGTGGCTGGCACAGGATTTACCAACCCTAGATTTGCTATGGCTAAGTCAAGTTTACACTCATTGCTTAATATTAACTACTGCTGATTACCCGTGGGGGTGTGGCAAGTGCGAGGCGTTTTGGGCTACGGTAATGGTGAGCCTGATACCTGCTCCTATCTACCTAATTAGGGTGTCCAGGGCGTCTACACTGGAGCGCGGATACTTGCATGTATATACCTAGCAAAAACTAACAGTAAGGTTAGGACTAAGTCTTTTGTTCTTGGGTGTTTGTGGCAGCCATCTTGACATCTTCAGTGTCATGCTTTTTATAAGCTACAAGAACAGGGGATTTGCTTAATAATTGTTTTATGATTTGTGATTATGTTTTCTATTTTTGTTTTGTTTTTTTGATGACATGATGGGATGAGTTGTAGGGGGAAGGTTGCTTTTTGTGTTCTGTTTTAGGGTGGGGTTATGGTGTGATTATGATGATTGATTGTTGTTTGTTGTTATTAGGAAATGCAGAGGAAAGTTAATTTGATATGATTGATGATGATTGATTTGGAAAATGTAGGGATAAATGGTTTAATTTTTTAACAAAAAAACAAAAAATGTCAAGATAAAAAAAAGATGCGTAAAACGTGATTTAAATGACAGTTCCTAGTAAATGAATTAATAATTCCTATGTCCGGCAACCATTACACTATCTGTTGTCTAGAGGTAGGTAGCGCGCCCTCCATGAATGGGGTCAAAGTGCATCAGTGCAAAGTTTGCGACGACCTTATCCGTCAGACCATGACATTCTGGGTGTTAGGGGATTCATATGCGCGGTAATCATGTGATGGACATGTCAAGAGGAAGATAACACCTGCTCTGCACTTGAGGGGCTTATTGAAGAGACGCTAAAAGAAAACAAGTGTAGGAGGTCGGTATGCCGAGGTAATGAAGTTAGGGAGGAGTAATCCAACCGACCACTTGTATCAGTGAAGGGCAAGAAGGAGGGAAGGGTGGAGGTATGTTCCTGAAGTTACAACCAATAGCGCAAAAGAGCAAGTTTACTAGATTTATGCGCCTGCAGTGCAATAACGTAATTCACCTATAACGTTGAGTAGCTCGGTTCTCGTGAGAAGCGCGATCAATAGATAACCATGTTCTCTGGCTTGGGAGTGCTTGAAGGCTGTTGGTAGAGAATCCTATTTAGGAGGTGGGCGAATTCAGTTGACTAGGGGAATTCAAAGGTGTACTGGGACATTCCTCGTTCTCTAGGTTGGAGGGTATGTATAGTAGATAAATCTCTGGGTCTTTGGGTAACGCTTGCTGCTCGGCTGTAGGTAGGAGCACTTGGGCTATATGGTACCTGAAACAAGAATGTGCCTGCGGGTAGTGTTGGCCGAATGAGGTCCGTTTTGGAGATAATGTTTGGGCATTTTGTGGAGAGGCATAGCGTATGATGTGGATCATCCTACATTTCATGGACTGTCTGATGTGCCAAAGAATGTGATGCATATTGTACATACCCTTAAAGTATGAATAAAAACATACTGGGGGGGAAGGGGGGGTCCGGATCTAGGG
>NW_026108799.1:0-3791 GCF_022539315.1 Serinus canaria | reverse complement strand
GGACCTGATTGGTTATTTTACATTTCACATGATTGGCTAATTAAGAAAACCCCCTTTGGGGTAAACAATCCGTGAGGAAAACAATTGTCACAAACACCACCTGTGAGGTTGTTCAGAATTCTTCATCTCCAGCTCCCTAATGTTTCCCAGACGGATCCATGGGAAATCTGACCTGGATCGTGTATCCACACCTCCCTGGGAAGGTGACGGCCGCGCCGTCCCAGGCCCTCCCTCTAGAAATGGTGCTTACCACGCTGTTTAAGGTTCCCCTTTTTCCTGCCCAAGTCCTTCTTTTCCTGTCCCCAACCTCCCCTTCCCCCCTGCTGTTGGAACCCAGGGCACAGGAAATGTCTCCCTGCCTGTCCTGAGAAGTCCTGATCCCCAGGAGAACACTGCTTTTAACTTTTGTCCATGGAGAAAGCTTCCAGGACTTTGGGATGAATTGGGATCTACGAGTGTGTGAGAGAAGTGTAGTTTATCACAGGGTGAAAAACTGAGAGCTTTGGGTTTTTAGTATGAGGGTGGATAGAAGGGAGGATTTTTGGCATTGCCTGATGTCCTTCTCATTCTTCATCTGCTCCATTTTCTGCTGTGCTGGGAGCACAGGGTGATTGGTTGGAAAGAGCTGCAATGCAGATGCTGAGTGGCAGACAAAGAATTAGTTACTGGTAGAAAGGTAGAAATAAAATGTTCTAAGAGTTAATTGGGCAAAATCGTTTTAAAAGACCTTGAACCTGTGTGTCCTGTGACTTTGGTGCCTTCTCTTTGTACGCTAAGTCTGGTGCGCAGACGGCCTGCTGAACTTTTGGTAGAGAAAATAACAACACCTGAAGACTGAAAAAACCAAGGTCCCGTTTTTGTTTCTCAGTCCTGGCACAGAACTTTTTAGGATCATCCAAAAAACAACACCCCATGCCAAAGCCAAGACCAAACCCTAAGGACTGTGCCCCTCGTGAAGAGAAGATCAAAGAACTGCTCCCCTTCTGGGGAGGAGATCAAAAGCCATAGGAGACTGAGCTATTAACTCATTAGGTAAAACGTATTCATTTAATCAAGTATCATCATCTCTGTTACTTTATCCTTTGTGATTAAGTCTCGAATGTTTTCTATTCCTTGTTAATTTAGCTGAATAATATTCATTTTGGTTTTGTAAACTATTAAGTCATATTTCTGATGTTATATATGAGGTCCCATACGTCTAATGTAATAATCCACAAACTTAAAATTTAGCAGCAGTTTTAATTGAGATAAAACAATACAATCAAATAGAATCCAGTAGATTACAAAAAGAATTTGGCAGTGGTTTGGATAAAGCATAACAAAAAACTGCTCGATCAGGGTACGGGGAGGGCTTCCCACCCTGCCTGACGTGCAAAAGGCAAAAGGATCCAAACACAACTTATGTACTGTGTGCTAATACACATTCATCAATATTTTCCTGTAAATCTCCTCCTGTTTCTGATTCTTGAAATCGACATCACCACACTCACAGCACATGCTCCCGCTGTGGCTAAGGGGGCTTCTGGCTCTCTGGGGCTCTCCTTGGAGGAAGGCCAACAGTCTTCCTCGCTGTCCTCTGAATAACCTGACAGGCTGTGCATGTGCCCCAAGTCCTGTGTTATGTAAGTAAGCACTGTGTTCCAATTAAGCCTTATTATTTTATAGATAGGAATGCTACTTTAGACTCCCTGCCTGGAATCGTCCCAGCGTTATTCATGTCATGGCCGATCCTGTCCTGGGAGTTGTCCTAACTTCGTCTTGATGCCAATTCTGACTTGGGAGTCTTCCTAACTTTTGTTCATCAAGGCCATTCCAATCTCCTGTATCCTATTTCCTACATGTATCATCTACAAAGAAACCCTTCTGCTTCATACCATGCATCACATACACCTATCTAATTATATTCCAAAAATATTGATATAATTACATTTTTGTCAGCACAAATCACATCCATTTATCACAGGAGGCCAAAAGTTTAGAAAAGGATTGAAAGAAACGCTCTGATGATGACGATGACAAAAAAAAAAAAAACCAAACCAATTTATTTTTGACAGCAAATGAACACTTGCTGCCCTCCAGCCCCCCAAGCCTGGCAGGCCGAGTGGTGCCGTTCCCATGGCATGAGGTGCTGGCAGCCTGTAGAGAGAAACCAGAGAGCCACGGTCAGTGGCAGCAGGCTCCTGTCCCTCTGTCCCACCATGGCCTGTGCCTGGGCCATGCTGCTGGCTGAGCTCAGAGCCCAAACCTCCCGACCCATTCTCTGTTTTTAGAGAAGGGCAGCGTGGCAGGCCACGTTCCACCTCCTCTGCTTAATCACGGCACAGCAACTCCTCAGCAGCTGCAAGAGCGGGATGCCCGTGTGCCTGCTGGCGCCTGCCCGGAGCCCTTCTGCCAGCTGAGCTGTGGAGCCGGGTGCCCACCTCTGGAGAGCTGCTGCCAGGAGAGGAGCCGATCCCACACCAGGTCCTTGTCCTTCTGGAAGGGGCTGTCCCTGCACCGTGGCCCCTGGGGTAGCGCCGGCACTGGATGTGCTCCACAGACACCGCAGGCGCCTCCCTGTCTGGTCCGGGCACCAGGTGAAATCCTCCTGGGGAAAACAGAGAACAATTGCATGGAAGTCAATTCAAAACAAGACCTGGAAACAAGAAGAAGCGCAAAGCCTGTCACTGTTTCACAGGCCTGAGGAGGGTCTGACCACTCCATGGGTGAAATAAACCTGCCCATGGGTGGGGAAATCCCCACCTTTCCCACCCGTAAACGCGCCCCTTCCTCAAGGGCCTGCAGAGCAGACCAGCTGGGGCATGGCTCCGGAACCCGTCCCCCCCGCTCTGCTACCCACCATCCACATGGATGGAGGCTTTTGTCAGGCTGGCTGCCCCCGTCTCAGCCCTTGCCAGGCTGGCTGGCGAAGAAGTGTCAGCAAGGCCAAGCCAGCCAGGCTCCCTTTACAACATCAGTCCCCTGTCCCGCCAAAAAAGCATCGAGACTCTGTGGAGCCGAGCAGAAATATTAATATTCTCCAGTTGCCCAAGCGGGGAACCTCCAGCACGGGGCCAGACCGAGCCCTGCCCTGCCTGGAAGCACCAGCATCCCCCCCACCCCTGTACCGGCTGGGGACTCATCTTGATTTCATCGGAGCACAGAGCGTGTCCTCCAGGCAGGGGCCGCAGCCAAAGCCCATCGGCTCTGCCGTGCCAGCGGCCAGCTCCAGGATGGTGTTCCCAGCTCCACGTCGTGCTCCAGAAGAACACGCCAGCTGTGCTTCAACTTGCGGCGAACATCACGATGCCATTGAGGTGCAGGGGGATGTTTCCCCTGTCCCAGTCCGTGGCACCTTCACCGCACTGCCACCACTTCTCCAATAGGATGGGGAGCTCGGAGCTGCTCCCTCCACAGCTCGCCAGGGACCAGCGGAAGCATCTCCTCAGCTGTGCTCTCTCCTCTGTGCCACGGACACAGGGAAACACTCCAGGCTTTTCTTCCAGTGCCACGGGACACGTGCTGCTGGTGCTTGCTGGGCTCCTGGATCGTACTGTGCACAGGGATGCATCTCTGCTGTCTCCTGGGTCAGGCAGGGCTCCTGCAGCAAAGAATGTTCAAAAAGATCCTACAGGGATGGCCTGTCGGTGGGGTCCATGCATAAACACCACCTGATGAGGTGCTGGCACTCTGCAGAGAGAAACCAGAAACCGCCGCTCAGCAGGACAAGGCTCCTGCCATGCTCTCCCACATTCCACGTGCTCACGGCCCCATGCTCAGGTGCCCAATTCCAGTCTCAGAGCCACCGCAGG
>NW_026108798.1:0-4830 GCF_022539315.1 Serinus canaria | reverse complement strand
CCCCGGGTACCTTGGTGTCCCCCGATGTCCCCTCCAGGTCCCCTCCGATGTCCCCCACTGATGTCCCTCCCTTGATGTCCCCCGATGTCCCCCCCGGTGTCCCCTCGATGTCTCTTACTGTCCCCTGGTGTCCCCTGGTGTCCCCCGATGTCCCTCAATGTCCCCCCCAATGTCCCTCGATGTCCCCTCAATGGCCCCCCGGTGTCCCTTGGCGTCCCCCGATGTCCCCCCACGGTGTCCCCAATGTCCCTCGATGTCCCCTGGTGTCCCTCGATGTCTCTTATTGTCCCCCGATGTCCCCCCACGGTGTCCCCCGATGTCCCCTCGATGTCCCCTGATGTCCCCTCGATGTCTCTTATTGTCCCCCGGTGTCCCCTGGTGTCCCCTGGTGTCCCTCAATGTCCCCCCGATGTCCCCTCTGTCCCCCCTCTATCCCCCCTCGATGTCCCCAAATGTCCCCTCCATGTCCCCTCTGTCCCCTCCCGTCTGTCCCCGATGTCCCCCCTGTGTCCCCTCGATGTCCCCTCTGTCCCCTCTGTCCCCAGGAGCGCTCCGCCCAGGCCACCGTTGTCGCGTGGCGCCAGTACCGCCAGGCGTGCGAGCTGCACCTGCGCCTGGCCCCGCCCCCGCCAGGTGAGCGCCACCCCCGGGCCACACCTGTCACCCCTGAGTGTCACCTGTGCCACCCCCGGGCCACAACTGTGTCACCTGTGTCACCTGGGCCACCCCTGAGTGTCACCTGTGCCACCCCCGGGCCCCACCTGTCACACCTGGGCCACACCTGAGCCACCCCTGAGTGCCACCTGTGCCACCCCCGGGCCACCCCCTGGCCACACCTGTGTCACCTGTGCCACCCCCAGGCCACACCTGCGCCGCACCTGTGTCACCTGTGCCACCCCGAGTGTCACCTGTGCCACCCCCGGGCCCCACCTGGGCCACCCCTGGGCCACCCCTGAGTGTCACCTGTGCCACCCCCGGGCCACACCTGTGTCACCTGTGCCACCCCCAGGCCACACCTGCGCCGCACCTGTGTCACCTGTGCCACCCCGAGTGTCACCTGTGCCACCCCCGGGCCCCACCTGGGCCACACCTGGGCCACCCCTGAGTGTCACCTGTGCCACCCCCGGGCCACACCTGTGCCACACCTGTGCCACCCCTGAGTGTCACCTGTGCCACCCCCAGGCCCCGTGTGCCACCGCAGCTGTCCCCAACAGCACGGCCACTGTCCCCTGCCCCACCTGTGCCCCACCTGTGCCACACCTGTGTCACACCTGTGTCACCTGTGTCCCCGCAGGCCCCGTGTGCAACCGCACCTTTGACCTGTACGCCTGCTGGGGGGACGCTGTCCCCAACAGCACGGCCACTGTCCCCTGCCCCTGGTACCTGCCCTGGTACCCCCGAGGTGAGCCCAGGTGAGCGCGGGGAGGGGAGGGGACAGCGGGGACAGGCAGGTGACAGCGGTGTCGCAGTGCAGGGCGGGGTGGTGGCGCGGCGCTGCGGCCCCGACGGGCGCTGGGTGACAGACGACAGCGGCAGGACCTGGCAGGACAACTCCGAGTGCGAGGACCTGGCACAGGTGCAGCCGCTGGAGGTGGGGACAGGTGGGGACAGGTGGGACGGGGGGACAGGTGGGGACAGGGGGGGGGACGGGGGACAGTGGGGACAGGTGGGGACAGGTGGGGACAGGGCGGGGACAGGGGGGGACAGGTTGGGGGACAGGTGGGGACAGGGAGGACAGGGGAGGGGGACAGGTGGGGGGGACAGGTAGGGACAGGGAGGGGGGACAGGGAGGGACAGGATGGTGGATGGGAAACGGGGGACAGGTGGGAGGGGACAGGGAGGGGACAGGTGGGGACAGGTGGGGGACAGGAAGGGGGACAGGTGGAGGGGACAGGTGGGGGACAGGGAGGGGATGGGAGGGGACAGAGGGGGGACAGGTGGGCACAGGTGGGGACAGGGACGGGGGACAGGTGGGGACAGGGAGGGACAGGGAGGGGACAGGGGGGGACAGGGAGGGGACAGGGAGGGGACAGGGAGGGGACAGCGCGGGGACAGGGAGGGGACAGGGAGGGGACAGGGAAGGGACAGGGAGGGGACAGCGGGGGGACAGGGAGGGGACAGCGCGAGCACAGTGGCGCTGCAGGGGACAGGGAGGTGACAGCGCGGTGACACCGCGGGGTGCCAGCCCGCCGCGGGAGGTGCCACGTGCCCGTGCCCGTGTCGCGCTCCGTGTCGCCGCGCGTGTCACACACCGTGTCACACTGCGCGCCGGGTGACACCGGCTGGCACCGGGTGACGCCGGGGGGCGCCTTGGTGGCACGCTGCGCTGGCACATGTGTCACCCTCCAGTGTCGCGCTGTGCCCCGTGTGCCGTGTCCCCTGTGCCACGCTGTGTCCCCTCCCGTGTCCCCTGTGCCACGCTGTGTCCCCTCCCGTGTCCCCTGTGCCATGGCGTGTCCCCCACTGTGTCCCCTGTGCCATGGCGTGTCCCCTCCCGTGTCCCCTGCCGTGTCCCCTGTCCTGTGTACCCTGTCCCCTCCCCTGTCCCCTGTCCTCTGTGCCATGTCCCCCTGCACCCTCCCCTGTCCCCCTGTCGCCTCCCGTGTCCCCTTCCCTGTCCCCATGTCCCTGTCCCTGTCCCCTGCCATCCCCTGTGCCATCCCCTGTGCCATCCCCTGTCCCCTGTGCCATCCCCTGCCATGTCCCCATGTCCCTGTCCCTGTCCCTGTCCCTGTCCCTGTCCCCTCTGTCCCCTGTCCCTGTCCCCCTGTCCCTGTCCCGGTCCCCTGTCCCTGTCCCTGTCCCCATGTCCCCATGTCCCTGTCCCTGTCCCTGTCCCTGTCCGTGTCCCCATGTCACCTGTCCCTGTCCCTGTCCCCATGTCCCCATGTCACCTGTCCCCAGCGCCAGGTGTGGCTCCTGGAGCAGTTCCGTCTCCTTTACACCGTGGGTTATTCGCTGTCCCTGGTGGCGCTGCTGGTGGCGCTGCTGCTGCTGCTGCTGCTCAGGTACGGACACACCTGGGGACACCGGCACACCTGGGGACACAGCACACCTGGGGACACGGCACACCTGGGGACACTGGCACACCTGGGGACACAGCACACCTGGGACACACACTGGGGACACACCTGGGACACGCACACCTGGGGACACGGCACACCACCTGGGAGCACACTGGCACACACTGGGGGGTCAACTGGCACACCTGGGGACACAGCACACCTGGGGACACGGCACACCTGGGGACACTGGCACACCTGGGGGACATTGTCACACCCATGGGTGTCCCCGTGTCCCCATGTCCCCACGGTGTCCCCGCGGTGTCCCCACGGTGTCCCCTGTGTGTCCCCAGGCGCCTGCGCTGCACGCGGAACCTGATCCACGCCAATCTCTTCGTGTCCTTCGCTCTCCGCGCCGCCGCCATCCTGACCCGGGACGCGCTGCTGCCACACCCGGGCCACCAACAGGGCCACCAACAGGGCCACCAACAGGGCCACCAACAGGGCCACCAGCCCGGCCACCCCCTGCAGCTGCTGGGCACGCAGGTGGGACAGCCAGGGGACACAGAGGGGACAGAGGGGACAGCCAGGGGACAACCAGGGGACACTGTGGGGACACTGTGGGACAGAGGGGACAGAGGAGACAGCCAGGGGACAGCCAGGGGACACTGTGGGGACAGCCAGGGGACAGAGGGGACAGCCAGGGGACAGAGGTGGCGGGGAGGGGACAGAGGGGACAGCGGTGGCAGCGGTGGCAGGTAGCAGTGATGACAGAGGGGACAGGTGACAGTGGTGTGGCCGGGGAGGTGACAGGTGACAGACAGGTGACACAGGTGACACAGGTGACAGGTGACACAGGTGACACAGGTGACACAGGTGACACAGGTGTCCCCAGGTGAGCCCGGCGTGCCGGGTGGCGCAGAGCCTGGCCCAGTACAGTGACACAGGTGACACAGGTGACACAGGTGACACAGGTGACAGACAGGTGACACAGGTGACAGGTGTCCCTGTCCCCAGGTGAGCCTGGCGTGCCGGGTGGCGCAGAGCTTTGCCCAGTACAGTGACACAGGTGACAGGTGACACAGGTGACACAGGTGACACAGCTGACACAGGTGACACAGGTGACACAGGTGTCCCAGTGAGCCCGGTGCGGTGGCACAGGTTTGCCCAGCAGTGACACGGTACACACTGACACAGGTGACACGGTGACAGGTGACAGGTGACCAGGTGACACGGACACGTGACACAGGTGACAGGTGACACAGGTGACAGGTGACACAGGTGACACAGGTGACACAGGTGACACAGGTGTCCCCAGGTGAGCCCGGCGTGCCGGGTGGCGCAGAACTTTGCCCAGTACAGTGACACAGGTGACACAGGTGACACAGGTGACACAGGTGTCCCTGTCCCCAGGTGAGCCCGGCGTGCCGGGTGGCGCAGAGCCTGGCCCAGTACTGCGTGGGTGCCAACTACGCCTGGGCCACGGCCGAGGGGCTGCACCTGCTGCACCTGCTGCTGGGCACACCTGGCCGCGGGCACCTGCCCGCCCTCCTGCTGCTCGGATGGGGTGAGTGACACCTGTGTCACCTGTCTGTGTCACCTGTCTGTGTCACCGTGTCACCTGTGTGTGTTACCTGTGTTATTGTGTGTCACCTGTGTCACCTGTGTGTTACTGTGTCATGGTGTTACCTGTGTTACCTGTGTGTCACACCTGGCCGCGGGCACCTGCCGCCCTCCTGCTGCTCGGATGGGGTGAGTGACACCTGTCTGTGTCACCTGTGTGTGTCACCTGTGTGTCACCTGTGTCACCTGTGTGTTACCTGTGTGT
>NW_026108797.1:0-4859 GCF_022539315.1 Serinus canaria | reverse complement strand
ATGTCGCTCCCAAGGTGTGGCAGGAGCTAAAATGGATTTTAGAGCCGGGTTGAACTTTTGGATTTTGGCTCTCGGGGTGAACTTTTAGCCCGGGGATTGAAACTTGAATTTTTAACATGAAATGGAGAACTAAAACTGGCTAAAAAATCAAATTTCGGGTTTGGAAAGAGGGGGGAAATCGATGCCAGGCTGGAATTTGTCACCAAATGTTGCCCCAACTTGTGGCAGGAGTGAAAATGGATTTTGGAGCCGGGTTTGACTCCGGCGATGGAAACTTGAATTTTTTAGGGGAAAAAAGCGAGTTTAACTGGCTAAAAAAATCAAATTTCGGGCTTGAAAAGAGAGGGGAAATCGCTTCCAGGCTGGAATTTGTCACCAAATGTCGCTCCCAAGGTGTGGCAGGAGCGAAAATGGATTTTGGAGCGGGGTTTGAACTTTTGGCCGGGGAGAGGCGGCGGAGCCGCTCGCGGAGCGTGGCCGGGCGCTGCATCCCTGACAAGTAACAAATGGCTGTGGGCGTCCGCCCTTGTCCCCCCGGGCCGAACAAGTCAATAAACGCTGCCCACCTCTGTTCCCATTCTCTAAACCCGGCCTGGAGGCAGGCTCTGCCCTCCTCCTCCTCAGCTGGGGACCGCACCGGCCCGGCAAAGCTCGGCTTAGTGTCCCCGGAGGGGCTTAGAACGCTTAAAACCGGGTTTGGTGGGGAGTGGGCAGGGGGTGAGCCCCTAAAACCGGGTTTGGTGGGGAGTGGGCAGGGGGTGAGCCCCTAAAACCGGGTTTGGTCGGGAATGTTCAGTGCCTGAGCCCCTAAAACCGGTTTTAGTACAGAATGTTCAGTGCCTGAGCCCCTAAGCCCGGTTTTATTGGGGAATGTTCAGTGCCTGAGCCCCTAACCCGGTTTTAGTCGGGAATGTTCAGTCCCTGAGCCCCTAAACCCGGTTTTAGTCGGGAATGTTCAGTGCCTGAGCCCCTAAGCTCGGTTTTATTGGGGAATGTGCAGTGCCTGAGCCCCTAAGCCCGGTTTTAGTCGGGAATGTTCAGTGCCTGAGCCCCTAAGCCCGGTTTTAGCGCGTGGATGGACGGCAGGGTCCCCAGGCGGGCTCAGGGCTCGGTCTCGGTTCCCAGCCCGGAGCTGCCAGGCCGGGCCTGGCGCTGCTCCAGCCGAAGCCGCTGTGCCCTCGCTAACTTTCTTTGGGCTCCTCATTAGAATGTCGATCTAATTAGGGCGCTCCAAGCCCGAATTAAAGCCAAAACCCAGCGGATTATTATTATTATTATTGGGGAAGATTTCAGCGCTTTGGGGGGAAAAGTTCCCCAATGGATCAAAGAGCGCCCGAGCGTCCCTTTGTGCCCGCGCTCACACCTCCCCATCCCCATCCCCTCTTTTCTTCTCCTCACACCGAGCCGGCATCGGGGCCCAAAACCTTTTAAAAAAGTCACAACTTGTGCCTGAGCCCGGCTCTTCTCGCATAACTCGGGGCCCTTTTTAGCACTTAAAAAACCCTCGCGGGTCACCGCCATCCTTCCCCCACCCCTCACCGGCACCTCCCCGCACCCCGCTCTCTTTTAAAGTCTTTGAGGAGAAGATTTTGACGCCTCCGTGTTGTTATCAGATTGATGGGCCGGGTTTGATTGAAGCCCCTTTGTCATGTAAATGTCAAGCCCGTGATGGATGAGCCCGGAGCCGGCCGCAAACTTCGGGAGCCCCGCGCTCATTGGGCTGGACCCGCTCCGCCCGCGGGGTCCCCCCCGGCTCGGCCGCGGTTCCTCGGGGTCCCCCCCATGCCCGGCAGGAAGTTTCCCAGCTTTGACGGACTACCCAAAGGTTGTAGGGCAAGCGGCATCGCCCCCAAAACGGGCTGACCCTCCTCCATCACTGGCAGATGGACAATACCGCCATGAACTCCTTCTTGGAGTTCGCAATTTGTAACCGCGGCACCGCCGCCTTCCAGCACCACCCCGAGCCGGCCTCCCCTTCCTTCCCGCCGTGCTCAGGTAGCCCCGCTCCGAGCTCCGATGGCCCCTTCGCCCTGCCGGCCACCGGCCATCTCCCCCAGCACGGCTTCCACCCTCCCTCCTCCTCCTCCTCCTCCTCATCCTCCCGCTTCGCCAGCCCGGCTTACCCAGCCCAGCCGGGCTACCAGCAGCTCTACCTGGGCCAGCAGGACGCGGACGGGCTCTTCTTCCAGGCGGCCTCGGGCTACGGCTCGGGCTCGCTGGCCGAGGGCTACTGCGGGCCCTCGGGGCAGCTCCAGCCCGGGCTGGGCCCCGAGCAGCCCGCGGGCCCCGCGTACCTGCCCGGCCTCTACGGGGAGCTCTCGGCCGCTCTGCTGGAGGAGCCGGAGCCTCCGGGGCACCCCGAGGCGAGCCCGAGGGCCGGGGCAGCGCAGACCTTCGAGTGGATGAGGGTGAAGAGGAACCCCCCCAAAACAGGTGAGTTTGGGCTGCGGGACCGGGAGCGCTGAGTTCCAGAAGGTTCGGAGTCGGTTGGGTTTGTTTGGGTTTTGGGGTGGTTTTTTTTTGTGTTGGGGTTGGGTTTGTTTGAGGGGTTGTTTGGGTTTTGGGCTCTTTTTTTTTTGGTGTTTGGGTTGGGTTTGTTTGGTCTTTGGGGTCTTCTTGTTGGGGTTGGGTTAGTTTGGGTTCTGGGGTTGGGTTAGTTTGGGTTCTGGGGTTGGGTTTGTTTGGGTTCTGGGGTTGGGTTAGTTTGGGTTCTGGGGTTGGGTTAGTTTGGGTTCTGGGGTTGGGTTTGTTTGGGTTCTGGGGTTGGGTTAGTTGTTTGGGTTCTGGGGTTGGGTTTGTTTGGGTTCTGGGGTTGGGTTAGTTTGGGTTCTGGGGTTGGGTTAGTTTGGGTTCTGGGGTTGAGTTTGTTTGGGTTTGGGGTTGGGTTTGTTTGGGTTTTGGGGCCTTTTTCTTCAACCGCCCCCAGAGATTTCCCATCACATCCCTGAGCTCGGCTTCCCGCAGGCCGGGCTCTGATTTCAGCCCAGCTCGGAGCAGGAAACGCTCAGCGCTTCCTCTTCCTTCCTCAGCCGTGCCTTCCATCCCCTCCTCCATTGTTCCACTTCCTTCCTCACCGCCTTCCCTTAGAGCCCGGCCTTCCTCCTCTTCCTCCTCCTCCTTCTCCCTCCATCATCACCCTCTCCCTCCCCTTCCGGTTATGGATCCCAGGGGGAAACCCAGGGATGGATCCCAGGGGAAAACCCAGGGATGGATCCCAGGGGGAAACCCAGGGATGGATCCCAGAGGGAAAACCCAGGGATGGATTCCAGGGGAAAACCCAGGGATGGATCCCAGGGGGGAGAACACAGGGATGGATCCCAGGGGGGAAATCCAGGGATGGATCCCAGGGGGGAAAACCCAGGGATGGATCCCAGGGGAGAACATAGGGATGGATCCCAGGGGAGAACCCAGGGATGGATCCCAGGGGAAATACCAGGGGATGGATTCCAGGGGAGAACACAGGGAATGGATCCCAGGGGAATACCAGGGATGGATCCCAGGGGGGAGAACCCAGGGATGGATCCCAGGGGAAAACCCAGGGATGGATCCCAGGGGGAAACCCAGGGATGGATCCCAGGGGAGAACACAGGAAGGATCCCAGGGGAAAACCCAGGGATGGATCCCAGGGGGGAGAACACAGGGATGGATCCCAGGGGGGAAATCCCCAGGGATGGATCCCAGGGGGGAAAACCCAGGGATGGATCCCAGGGGAAATCCAGGGATGGATCCCAGGGGAAAACCCAGGGATGGATCCCAGGGGAACACAGGGATGGATCCCAGGGGAAACCCAGGGATGGATCCCAGGGGAAACTCCAGGGATGGATTCCAGGGGGAACACAGGGAATGGATCCCAGGGGAAACCCAGGGATGGATCCCAGGGGGGAACACAGGGAATGGATCCCAGGGGAAACACAGGGATGGATTCCAGGGGGGATACACAGGGGATGGATCCCAGGGGGAAACCCAGGGATGGATCCCAGGGGGGAAACCCAGGGATGGATCCCAGGGGGGAGAACCCAGGGATGGATCCCAGGGGGAAAACCCAGGTATGGATCCCAGGGGGAAACCCAGGGATGGATCCCAGGGGGGAACACAGGGAATGGATCCCAGGGTAAACTCCAG
Organism: Serinus canaria; assembly: GCF_022539315.1. Taxonomy (NCBI): domain Eukaryota; kingdom Metazoa; phylum Chordata; class Aves; order Passeriformes; family Fringillidae; genus Serinus; species Serinus canaria. The sequence continues at coordinate 737 of NW_026108797.1, read as the reverse complement.
GGATGGATTCCAGGGGGGAACACAGGGAATGGATCCCAGGGGGAAACCCAGGGATGGATCCCAGGGTAAAATCCCAGGGATGGATCCCAGGGGAAAACCCAGGGATGGATCCCAGGGGGGAAACCCAGGGATGGATCCCAGGGGAAAACCCAGGGATGGATCCCAGTGGGAAAACCCAGGGATGGATCCCGGGGGAGAACCCAGGGATGGATCCCAGGGGAAAACCCAGGGATGGATCCCAGGGGAAATCCCAGGGATGGATCCCAGGGGGAAAACCCAGGGATGGATCCCAGGGTAAACTCCAGGGATGGATCCCAGGGGGAAACCCAGGGATGGATCCCAGGGTAAAATCCCAAAGAATGTATCCTGGAGAGGAAATCCCAGGGGATGGATCCCCAGGGGAAAAGCAGATCCGAGAGGATGAGGGATGGATCCCGGGGGAAAAACCCAGCCTGGAGAATGAGGGATTAATCTCCGGATGGATCTCGGGGTGGATCTCGGGGTGGATCTCCGGGAAAAGCGGAGCCCGGAGGGAGAAGGGGACCCCCCTCGGGGAGGGGATTCCTCCGGCCGCTCCTGCCCTGGTGGCTTTTGGGTTTTTCCAGGCAAACCGTCGGAGCTGGGGCTCCTGGGGCAGCCCAACGCCATCCGCACCAACTTCAGCACCAAGCAGCTGACGGAGCTGGAGAAGGAGTTCCACTTCAACAAGTACCTGACGCGGGCCCGCAGGGTGGAGA
>NW_026108796.1:0-4925 GCF_022539315.1 Serinus canaria | reverse complement strand
TTTATAGTCTAGTTATAGTTATATATCTTTATATATTTATAATATATTTTTATATTAAGATTTACCTTTCTATAATACTTATATTGTTTAAAATAAAGCCCCTGTCTCTAACCAAACAAAAACCAAAGACACCCCTTTAGTTAAACCATATTTAAAATTTTAAAATTAATTTTATTTTTCGTAATTATATTCACATGTACATTTCTATTTTTACTATATTTATAGATTATATAGGACAGAGAATGCCTTTAAGAACAGATCTGTCTTTATATTATATTTTTATATTACTTATATTTATTTATATTAAATATTTATTGGTTTCAGTATATATATTATATATTTCTACAGTTGGATTTAGAGTTTTATATTATGTTTTATTTCTATAGTTATAAAAAAACCCCAGCTATAACCTAATAAAAAACAAAAAAATCCCCAATTTCTTTGAAACTATATTTAATATTTTATATTTACACTCTATATTTACATAGGTTTCTGTATATATTGTAGACTCTATTTTCTAGATATATAGTAGGTTACCATAATATGCATGTATATAGTTTTAGATATATTTACCTATCTGTTTTCCATGTTATGTTTACAGTCATAGTTTATATTTATTTTCATTTCTCTTTTTACCTGTCTATTAAACCATGCAAACTCACTCACCTGACACATCCGACCCACAACAATCCTGAGCCTCGGGCAGCGCCGGCACGCGGAGCACGCTCGTCCCGTCGCAGCAGATCCAAACTAAACCCATTTCTGCTACTAACAAAGAACAAAGATCCCACTGCATTTCACCCTATTAAAAACTCACAGAAACCCAACTAGAAATAAATTTAAAAAACCCTCTATATAACTAGCCCAAAACCTCCATCCATTCTAATCCTAAACTTCCTCCCAAACCAGTATCTCAGAAACCCAAAAAACTCAAACACACATTGAGAACGACCTAACTGCTAATAAAAACAAAAACCCGTAAAAAATAAATCAAACCCAGTCACTCAACTCAGAACTGTGCCACTGACCCTAAACATTACTACAAAAAGAACCCAAAGCTCCACCTTTATGCTAACTCGCAAATAATAACAAATAATCTATCAAAATTATCTTAAAAATGAAAAAAACTACTTAAAAGCATAATAGTAAAAAATCAGAACTATTAAAATATTAAAAAATACCACTACTCAAATTTAAAAAAATGTTGCCTATAAGAACCCACCAGAAAAATGCCCCTGTCCCCAAAGATAAAACTAAAAAACCCATCATAGCAGAAATGAATCGGAACTTAGGAACACGAAAACCATAACAACTCAAGCAGTACACCATATCCCTTATCGTACACCAACTACAAACAGCATGAAACAATACAATCAATTCTTAAAAACCACCTTAAAACCACTACCTTTTTTAAAAAACTTTCAAACATTAAAAACTGCATTCAACAAAAGCCATCTAATAAATTAACACCCAAAACTCCAGCAGCCGAGCTAGCCCTACCAAATCTCTTTGTTTGTCCATCCAATAAACAAAACCAAAATCCCAACAATATGTACCAGATGTCTATTAAAGAAACCTACTGAAATTAATCCTACCTCAAATACACAACACCCATCCATAGAGTTAGCCTCACCCAAAAAAACAATGACAGACAGTTAATAATAACAAGAAATAAAACAACACACCATACACCACCAACGAATATAATATTCAGGAAAAAAAAAACCAAACATATTTTGCTTTTTTTTTTTAACTAACTTCTTTTATTAGCTAGAACAAAAGATTTTGTCAGGACTGTAACAACAACTTCTTCTCCTCCTTCCTCTTCTTCTCAAATGTCCCATCTCATTCCCAAATTCCTTACAACTTTTGAGTTTCAATCCAAGCAAAAAGCAAAACTCGTGCACTCGTGCTTTGGATGCTCCTGCCACATTCTCCATTGCACCCCACATCTTCTAACACTTTCAGTCTTCACGCTGTCCTGCCGGGATGAGTTTCACAGATTAATTGGCACATGTCAAGAAAGGACTTCCCTCCCTCCCTCCCTCCCTCCCTCCCTCCCCAAAGCTGGTTTCCTTAGTGCATTTCAATAAGTTCCAAGCCTGCAATAAGTTCCAAGCCTGATGCACACTCACCTCAAGGCTCACAGCAAGCACGCAGGAGCTCAGGCTTACTTGGTTCCATGGCTCTGTGCCTCAGCTGAGGAAACTTCTGATGCCCTCTGTTCCAATGAACTGGAACGCAAACTCAGCTCCAGCTCAGAGCCTCAGTGGGAGGCAGGAGCACATCTGGCTGACCCACAAAAATCCCTTCTTGGGCGGCAGCGCTCTGCTGGAAAGGGGAAACACGTGCTAGTGAACAGCAGCTCAGAAACAGTTCCTGTCCCATGTTACCTGCTCTACTTGGCAGCTCACTAACACAAGTCTACTTTTATCACTGCAGGGAGAATTCTGTAGGAAAATGTCTGATGGGCAGCGACAAAGGCTTCACTCCCTGCTACACAGCCTGCAAACACCCCTGAGAGAGCAGAGCAGCAAAGTCACCAAACTCTTCTTGCCATGGAGCAGGGGAGAAGATCGCTGTGGGAGGCACACAAAAAGAAGGGAAATGGTCTATAAACGCACAGACATTTGATTTCAGTAGCCCAGAGTTAAGGATCCTCTCTAGGAAGCCAGACACGACATGATATTTCTAAGAGTTTCTTTCTTCATGGAAGGAAATGTGTGTGTATATAGACACATCTATCAAGGTATATGTTTTTTTTTTCTTTTTTTTCTTCTGAAGCTCCAAGAATGATTTCCCATCTTGAGTCACTTAGGAAGAAATGGCCCCTGTGACTCAGGACAGAAGGGCTGCCTGCTTTTTTGATCATGACAGCTTTTGGGTTTACCCTGGAAGCAGGAGCAGCAGCCAGAGCTGAGGCTCAGCAAAGGCTGGCCCCGGCCAGCCCCTTCCTCACTTCCCTGTGTCACAACCCTTCCAGGCAGAAGGATGCAAAGCAAGTTATGATTTCTCTCCTAGATAACTTTTGCAAAAATAATACTTCCAGGGGTAATCCGAATGGGAGCACAGAAAAACACAAAGAATGAAAACTACTGTGTTTGGTGTTTTATCAAAAGGTGTGTCTTCCCTACCATGTCCGGAAGCTGGACCGATGGACCAAACTTTTCACTGCACTCCTGTCATTGCTTCTGAGCCATCTACACCAGCCGCTCTTGGCAAGTGCTTCTATTGCCTTGGAAAGGTGACTATCCTGCATGAAACTGTCGGCTGAGCTTTCGGCCTCTGGAGGAAGGAGCCGGGACGTGGATCCCGTCCCGATGGCGCTGCAGACGCCAACCGCCCGCGGGAGGATCGGGGGACTCCGAGCTCCACCTCTCTCTGCCCAGGCCCTGGGGAAGATGAGGGAGTTATTCTTCACAATCGTCGCCCCTGCAATCATCACCTCCATCAACATTCTGAGAGCAAAATTGTTTTCAATAAAGAGCAACGCTGTTTTGCCATTTGAGGATTACAACAGGAATGAACCTGGAAGACAAAACACAAGATAAATTCACAGCTGGACGTTCAAATCTTTTTCTCCAAAACCCAATCAACGTGCAGCTTTTCCCTTAAGCTGAAGCACGGACCAAAGTCATAGAATTGTTCAGGTCAGGAAAGACCTTCAGGCAGCGAAGACGAGCATTTAGGTGTGGTATAAAGCTTGGGGAGCACTGAAGAAGCTGTAAAAGTAACTTCTATTCTTTGGAAATTAAAATAAAAAAAGTGAAGTAATTACCAACGAATCCCCTGCGGAAACGACACAAGGGACAGCTTGCAGGGGAGATGCCTGAAAGCCAAAGCTGCGCTTCAGTGGCATCTAAGGTGGGAATTTTGCAGAGCGCCTGTACACAAGTTTGTTCTCACTGTGATCAGTGAGCAGTGGCCACCCCAGAGCAGGGGGTGCTGTGGCTCAGAAGACCCCGGCTGTGAAAAACACAGCTTTTTGTCCCCAAGCACATGCCAGTGGTCTGGAAAAGGGTGATCCTGCTTGACATTACTGGTGTTTGCTAAGGGGGGATGCGGCTCAGTCCTCGTCACTTACCTGATGCTCCCAGCTGTGGCGCAGTTCAATGGCACCACTTGGCCGTGCTTCACTCCCTGGGCATTTTCTGAGCAGGGAACTGCGATGCCATTGCAACTTTTCCGCTCTCGCGTAATTCTTCCGGAAAAAAAAACAGTGCGCTGAGGGGGAAACTGCCTTGGCACCGTCCCAAAATCCTTCATCGCTTGTGGTAACCCACGGCACACTCCCCGCACGCGTTATCTTCACGTTAACGCTGTTTACAAGTGCTGTGAATAAACCCAAATCCAATTGAGAAAGCTCCTCTTTGCTCACATTTCAATACAAGGCTGCAACTATCACCTTGCAAAGAACTTTCCTCTACCAGTGCTAGATGCAAAAGAGAAAAAGCCAACCTAGGAATGCCTGCCACACCAGAGTACACAAAGCTGCTGCTGCTGCTGCTTTCAATGGCTCAGGCTGAGGGCTTTTCTGTTCTTCCTTTGCCCTTCTTATGGGAAGGACTGGCAGATGTCTTTGAGCTCGCTATGGATATGAAAGATTTAGTAAACAAGTATTCTTTATTCTTTATCTTTATTCATTTCTCTTAAGAGTGTGTCCTGACAGTTGTCGTCATCCTCCTGACGTTTAGACCACTGTTTGAAATGTTTTCCCCCTCCCCGCCCCACCTTTTCCCCCCTTTATGCCCTGAAGCATTTCACACCATGATGGGTAAAGGCCCAGCAGTAATTAGACTGAACACTGGACACAGAGACAAAAGTAAAGGCTGGAAGGTACTCTTGTTCTCCAGGCTGGCACTGCCAGCTCCTGAAGAGCTCAAGTCCCCCCCCCCCCCCCCCGGACAGTCAAACGTTTCTGAAGA
>NW_026108795.1:0-4933 GCF_022539315.1 Serinus canaria | reverse complement strand
GGGGTGAACCACAAGTGGCACCTGCAGGGTCCCCCAGGTGTGTCCCAGGTGTGCCCAGGTGACCCCCCAGGTGTGCCCAGGTGTATCCCAGGTGTGTCCCAGGTGTGCCCAGGTGACCCCCCAGGTGTGCCCAGTGTCACCTGCAGGGTACCCCAGGTGTGCCCAGGTGTATCCCAGGTGTGCCCAGGTGACCCCCCAGGTGTGCCCAACCCCCCCCCAGGTGTGCCCAGTGTCACCTGCAGGGTCCCCCAGGTGTGCCCAGGTGTATCCCAGGTGTGTGTGACACCCCCAGGTGTGTCTCAAGTGTGTGCCCAAGTGCCCCCAGGTGTACCCAGGTGTATCCCAGGTGTCTCCATGTGCCCCTAGGTGTATCCCAGGTGTGCCCAGGTGCCCCCAGGCGTCCCCAGATGTCCCCAGGTGTGTCCCAGATGAACCCAGGTGTGCCCAGGTGTATCCCAGGTGCCCCCAGGTGTGTCCCAGATACCCCCAGGTGTGCCAGGTGTCCCCAGGTGTGCCCAGGTGTCCCCAGGTGTGTCCCAGGTGTGCTCAGGTGTATCCCAGGTGTCCCCAGGTGTATCCCAGGTGTCCCCAGGTGTGCCCAGGTGTGTCCCCAGGTGTGTCCCAGGTGTGTCCCAGGTGTGTCCCAGGTGTGCCCAGGTGTGTCCCCAGGTGTGTCCCAGGTGTCCCCAGGTGTGTCCCAGGTGTCCCCAGGTGTGTCCCCAGGTGTGTCCCAGGTGTGCCCAGGTGTGCCCAGGTGTGCCCAGGTGTGCCCAGGTGTGTCCCAGGTGTGCCCAGGTGTGCCCAGGTGTGCCCCAGTCTCACCTGCAGCGCCCCCCTGGCCATGTCCCCACAGGTGAGGAACCACTGACGCTTCAGCAGGAACTCAACGACGTCACCGGAGCGGCTGCGGGGACAGGGGACAGCTGGGGGACACCTGGGGGACACCTGGGGATACCTGGGGACACCTAGGGACACCTGGGACAGCTGGGGACACCTGGGGGACACCTGAGACACCTGGGGGACACCTGGGGTACACCTGGGGACACCTGGGGTCACCTGGGACACACCTGGGGGCATCTGGGGACATTGGAGACACCTGAGGTGACATTGGTGACACCAGGTGACACCTGTGTACCTGCAGAGGGGCAGGGTCATGGCGTGGGGGGACATTGGTGACATTGGGGACACCTGAGGTGACATTGGTGACACCGGTGACACCTGTACCTGCAGAGGGGCAGGGTCATGGCGTGGTCCTGCACCCCCCGGAGCAGCCCCCGCTGGGCCAGCGCTGCCACCACCTGGGCACGGGCCTGGAACCTGGGGACACCCTGGGGACACAGGGGACACAGGGGACATCAGGGACAGCAGGGGACACAGGGGGACATCAGGGACACTGGGGACACAGGGGACAGATGGGGACAGTGAGGGGACAGTGGGGACACCCTGGGGACACCCTGGGGACACAGGGGACACAGGGGACAGCAGGGACACCCTGGGGACACAAGGGACATCAGGGACAGCAAGGGGACACAGGGGACAGATGGGGACAGTGAGGGGACAGTGGGGACACCCTGGGGACACAGGGGACATCAGGGGACAGCAGGGACACCCTGGGGACACCCTGGGCACACAGGGGACATCAGGGGACAGCGGGGACACCCTGGGGACACAGGGGACACAGGGGACATCAGGGACAGCAGGACACCCTGGGGACACAGGGGACAGCAGGGACAGCAGGGGACACGGGACACAGGGGGACAGTGAGGGGACATCAGGGACAGCAAGGGGACACAGGGGACATCAGGGACACCCTGGGGACAGAGGGGACATCAGGGACAGCAGGGACAGTCAGGGGACATCAGGGACAGCAGGGGACATCAGGGACAGAGCGGACAGCAAGGGGACAGTCAGGGGACAGTCAGGGGACATCAGGGGACAGTGGGGACACCCTGGGGACACAGGGGACAGAGGGGACATCAGGGACAGCAGGGGACAGAGGGGACAGAGGGGACAGGGAGGGACACCCTGGGGACAGTGGGGACACCCTGGGGACACCCTGGGGACATCAGGGACACCCTGGGGACACCCTGGGGACACTGGGGACATCAGGGGACAGTGGGGACACCCTGGGGACACAGGGGACAGAGGGGACATCAGGGGACAGCAGGGACACCCTGGGGACAGGGAGGGACATCAGGGACAGTGGGGACACTCTGGGGACACCCTGGGGAGAAGGGGACAGGGAGGGACAATGGGGACAGTGAGGGGACATTGGGGGGATTGGGAACACTGGGGACACTGAGACTGGGCTGGGGACAGGGGCCAGGTTTGGGGACACTCCGGGGTCATTTGGGGACAGGTGTTGTCACCTGCAGCCACCCCCCGCCCGGGGGACACAAGGTGCCATCGTCGGCGATGACCGAGAGCAGCGGCAGCGCGTGGGCACGGGCCAGGGCCAGGTCCTGGGGGCTGTGCCCGGGGGTCACCTTCACCGCACCTGGGGACAGCAGGGGACACACCTGGTCACACCTGGGTCACACCTGTACTGCCTATTGTCACCTATTGTCACCCAGTGTCACCCTTGGGTCCTGTGCCCGGGGGTCACCTTCACCGCACCTGGCATGGGGACACACCTGGGTCACACCCGGGACACACCTGGGTCACACCTGGTCACACCTGGGACACACCTGGGACACACCTGGGTCACACCTGGGTCACACCTGGTCACACCTGGTCACACCTGGGACACACCTGTATTGCCTACTGTCACCTACTGTCACCTATTGTCACCCAGTGTCACCCTTGGGTCCTGTGCCCGGGGGTCACCTTCACCACACCTGGCATGGGGACACACCTGGGACACACCTGGGTCACACCTGGGACACACCTGGGTCACACCTAGGTCACCTGCTCTCTGTCATCTGTGTCACCTGGGTCACTTACTGTCACCCCAATCCCCTCCCAGTCCCTCCCAATCCCCTCCCAGTCCATCCCAGTCCCTCCCAGTCCATCCCAGTCTCCCCGCAATCCCCTCCCAGTCCATCCCAGTCCATCCCAGTCCCTCCCAGTCCCTCCCAGTCCATCCCAGTCTGCTCCCAGTCCATCCCAGTCCCTCCCAGTTCATCCCAGTCTCTCCGCAATCCCCCCATCCCATCCCAGTCTCCTCCCAGTCCCTCCCTATCCTCCCGCGAATCCCTCCCAGTCCATCCCAGTCTCCTCCCAGTCTATCCCAGTCCCTCCCAATCCCCTCCCAGTCCATCCCAGTCCCTCCCAGTCCGTCCCAGTCCCTCACCAGTTCCCAGCTGGGGCTGCACGCTGGGGTCGCTCACCACGGGCAGCAGGGCCCCGCTGAACGGGTGCCTCACCTGCCGGCCCTGCAGGTGCTGAGGGGGCGTGGTCAGCCGGGGACACGCCCTCCCAGCCACGCCCTGACCGCGCCCAACACGCGCTGGCCCTTTAAGAGCCTCTGGGTAGACCCCGCCCTTTTGTGGGTGGAGCCATCTCAGACCAATCCCTGCCCGGCTGTGAGATGGCCCCGCCCAGTAAAGGCCACGCCCCCAGCAATGAAGCTCCACCCCATTTATCCCAAGCCACGCCTTTTTACCCTTATATGGATGCACAGAAAAGGGGAGGGGCTAAATCTGGACAGCCAATGGCTGCCCTGCAGGTAAGCCACGCCCACAATCCCAATAAATTTTGGGGTCACCAAGGCCCCACCCCTCAGGTGAGACTCCACCCCCCAGATGAAACCACGCCCCCAAGTGAAGCCCCACCCCTCCAGGTGAGACCACACCCCCAAGTGAAGCCCCACCCCTCCAGGTGAGACCACACCCCCAAGTGAAGCCCCACCCCCAGATGAAACCACACCCCAAGTGAAGCCCCACCCCTCCAGGTGAGACCACACCCCCAAGTGAAGCCCCACCCCTCCAGATGAAACCACACCCCAAGTGAAGCCCCACCCCTCCAGGTGAGACCACACCCCCAAGTGAAGCCCCACCCCTCCAGGTGAGACCACGCCTTCAAGTGAAGCCCCACCCCTCCAGGTGAGACCACACCCCCCAGTGAAGCCCCACCCCTCCAGATGAAACCCACCCCAAGTGAAGCCCCACCCCTCCAGGTGAGACCACACCCCCAAGTGAAGCCCACCCCTCCAGTGAGACCACACCCCCAAGTGAAGCCCACACCGCCCCAAGTGAAGCCCCACCCCTCCAGGTGAGACCACACCCCCAAGTGAAGCCCCACCCCTCCAGGTGAGACCCTGCCTTCCAGATGCAACCACACCCAAGTAAAGCCCCGCCCCTCCAGGTGAAGCCCCGCCCCTCCAGGTGAGCCCACTCCCCCCAGGCTCAGCCCCACCCCTTGGTGAAGCCTCTCCAGGTGAAGCCCCGCCCCTCCAGGTGAGACCACACCCCCAGGCTCGGCCCCACCCCTTGGTGAAGCCCCTCCAGATGAAGACCCGCCCTCCAGGCTTGGCCCCGCCCCTCCAGGCTTGGCCCCGCCCCTCCAGGCTTGGCCCCACCCGTCCAGATGAAGCCCCGCCCCTCCAGGTGAAGCCCCGCCCCTCCAGGTGAAGCCACGCCCCTCCAGGCTTGGCCCCGCCCCTCCAGGTGAAGCCCCGCCCCCCCAGGCTTGGCCCCGCCCCCCGGGTTGGCCCCGCCCTCACCAGGTATCGCGGGTCCTGCGGGTGCACGGCCACGGCCACGTCCCCAAAGAGCGTCTCAGGGCGGGTGGTGGCCACGGGCACCTCCAGCCCTGGGGACATTGGGGACACATTGGGGACACATTGGGGACACCCCGGGGAGACCCACGGGACACCCAGGTGACACCCAGGGCACAATTCAGGGCACATTTGGGGACAACCCCAGTGACACCAGGGGACCTCATGGGACACATTGGGGACCCCCCATGGGGACACCAGGGGACATCAGGGGAC
>NW_026108794.1:0-4935 GCF_022539315.1 Serinus canaria | reverse complement strand
ATGTCCCCAATCCCCCAGTGTCCCCAATGCCCCCAATGTCCCCAATGTCCCCAGTGTCCCCAGTGTCCCCACCGGTGCACGTAGCCCAGGCGGTGCACGGAGTCGATGGCCATGTCCCCAATGCCCCCAATGTCCCCAATGTCCCCAATGTCCCCAGTGTCCCCACCGGTGCACGTAGCCCAGGCGGTGCACGGAGTCGATGGCCATCACCAGCTCGGCCAGGTAGAAGCGCGCCATGGCCAGCGGCAGCCGGTCCCCAAACTTGCTGAGCAGGGTCAGGAGGTCACCGCCGATGTAGTACTCCATCACCAGGTACTGCGGGGACATTGGGGGACATTGGGGACAGCATGGGGACAGTGGGGACATTGGGGACATTGGGGACAGACAGACAGTGTACTCCATCACCAGGTACTGCGGGGACAGCATGGGGACAGTGGGGACATTGGGGACATTGGGGACAGACAGACAGTGTACTCCATCACCAGGTACTGCGGGGACAGCAGGGGACATTGGGGACATTGGGGACAGTGGGGACAGTGGGGACATTGGGGACAGACAGACAGTGTACTCCATCACCAGGTACTGCGGGGACAGCGGGGACATTGGGGACAGCATGGGGACAGTGGGGACAGTGGGGACACTGGGGACAGACAGACAGTGTACTCCATCACCAGGTACTGAGGGGACATCATTGGGGACATTGGGGACATTGGGGACAGACAGACAGTGTACTCCATCACCAGGTACTGCGGGGACACAGGGACATTGGGGACATTGGGGACATTGGGACAGCACAGAGACATTGGGGACAGTGGGGACATTGGGGACATTGGGACAGCACGGGGACATTGGGGACAATGTCCTCCATCACCAGGTATTGCGGGGACATGGGACATTGGGGACACTGGGGACACTGGGGACATTGGGGACAGTGGGGACATTGGGGACATTGGGGACACTGGGGACACAGAGACAATGTACTCCATCACCAGGTACTGCGGGGACATGGGGACAGCACGGGGACATTGGGGACAGTGGGGACATTGGAACAGCACGGGGACACAGAGACAATGTACTCCATCACCAGGTACTGTGGGGACATGGGGACATTGGGGACATGGGGATGACAGAAGGGATGTTGAGATGACACAGGTGACACAGAGGTGACACACAGATGACACAGGTGACACAGAGGTGACACCGAGGTGACACAGAGGTGGCCCAGGTGACACAGACAACACAGAGGTGACACAGGTGCTATGGAGGTGACAAGGGTGACACGGAGGTGACCCAGAGGTGACACGGAGGTGACACAAGTGTCCCCTGACCAGGCACTGCGGGTCCTGGAAGGCGAAGTGCAGCCGCGTGATCCAGCGCCGGTCACCGCGGGCCAGCACGTCCCGCTCCTCGCGGAAACACGACACCTGGGGACAGCGACAGTGACAGCGACAGCGACAGCGCTGGCACCTGCGCTGCCGACACCTGGGGACAGCGACAGCGACAGCGACAGCGACACCGCTGGCACCTGCGCTGCCGACACCTGGGGACAGCGACAGCGACAGCGACAGCGACACCGCTGGCACCTGCGCTGCCGACACCTGGCGACAGCGACAGTGACAGCGACAGCGACACCGCTGGCACCTGCGCTGCCGAAACTGGGGACAGCGGACAGCGACAGTGACAGCGACAGCGCTGGCCACCTGCGCTGCCGACACCTGGGGACAGCGACAGTGACAGTGACAGCGCTGGCACCTGCGCTGCCGACACCTGGCGACAGCGACACCTGGCGACAGCGACACCGCTGGCACCTGCGCTGCCGACACCTGGGACAGCGACAGCGACAGTGACAGCGACAGCGCTGGCACCTGCGCTGCCGACACCTGGCGACAGCGACACCTGGCGACAGCGACACCGCTGGCACCTGCGCGCCAAGGGGAGGGCCAGGCCACGCCCCCAGCGCCCTTGTCGCCGCTGTCCCCTCGGTGTCCCCTCATCCGCGGGGACATCCCCCGCCTCATTTCCTACAGTGTCCCCAGGTGTCCCCACACGTTCCCCGCGTGTCCCTGAGTGTCCTGACACATCCCCCAGGTGTCTCCACATGTCCCCTGCGTGTCCCCAGGCATCCCCCCGGTGTCCCCAAGTGTCCCCGCAGTGCCCCCAGGTGTCCTGACACATCCCCCGCGTGTCCCCTGAGTGTCCCCAAACATCCCCCGCGTGTCCCTGAGTTTCCCCAAACGTCCCCACCTGTCCCCAACTATCCCCAAGTGTCCCCCGCGTGTCCCCAACTATCCCCAAGTGTCCCCACACATCCCCTGACTCTCCCCAAGTGTCCCCAGGTGTCCCCCGCTTGTCCCCAACTGTCCCCTGACTGTCCCTCGATTGTCCCCAACTGTCCCCTGCGTGTCTCCAAGTGTCTCCCGCGTGTCCCCACACATCCCCTTAGCGTCCCCAAGTGTCCCCCGAGTGTCCCCAACTGTCCCCGACTGTCCCGACTGTCCTTCGATTGTCCCCAATTGTCCCCTGGCTGTCTCCCGATTGCCCCCAACTGTCCCCCGCCTGTCCCCAACTGTCCCCCGCCTGTCCCCAACTATCCCCAAGTGTCCCCACACATCTCCCGACTGTCCCCCGCGTGTCTCCAACTGTCCCCTCAGTGTCCCCAAGTGTCCCTAACTATCTCCAAATGTCCCCACACATCCCCTTAGTGTCCCCGCATGTCCCCTGGTGTCCCCAAGTGTCCCCACACATCCCCTCAGTGTCCCCGCATGTCCCCTGGTGTCCCCCAAGTGTCCCTAACTATCTCCAAGTGTCCCCACACATCTCCCGACTGTCCCCTGCATGTCCCCACACATCCCCTCAGTGTCCCCAACTGTGCCCACCCATCTCCCAACTGTCCCCCGTGTGTCCCCACACATCCCCTCAGTGTCCCCAGGTGTCCCCCAAGTGTCCCCAACTGTGCCCACCCATCTCCCAGCTGTCCCCCGCGTGTCTCCAACTGTCCCCCGCGTGTCCCCACACATCCCCGCATGTCCCCTGGTGTCCCCCGAGTGTCCCTAACTATCTCCAAGTGTCCCCACACATCTCCCGACTGTCCCCTGCATGTCCCCACACATCCCCTCAGTGTCCCCAGGTGTCCCCCAAGTGTCCCCAGGTGTCCCCACACATCTCCCGACTGTCCCCCCGGTGTCCCCCCGGTGTCCCCCTGGTGTCCCCAGGTGTCCCCACCTCTCCCCGGCGCAGCATGTCCCACTTGTTCATGATCTTCATGGCGTAGATCTGCCCGGTCTCCCTCATCCGCACCACGGCCACCTGCGGGGGAGGGGCGGCGGTCACCGCGGTGTCACCCCCGTGTCACCCCCGTGTCATCTCCGTGTCCACCCGGTGGCCCCCCCGGTGGCCCCAATGTCCCCCCGGTGTCCCCAGTGTCCCCGCGGTGTCCCGGACCATCGCTGAAGGCGCCCCTCCCGATCACTCTGAGGATCCCGGTGCCCCTCCCGGTGTCCCTCCCGGTGTCCCCAATGTCCCCCCGGTGTCCCCAATGTCCCCCCGGTGCCACCCCCGGTGTCCCCAATGTCCCCCCGGTGTCTCCAGTGTCCCCGCGGTGTCCCGGACCTCGCTGAAGGCGCCTCTCCCGATCACTCTGAGGATCCCGGTGCCACCCCCAGTGCCACCCCCAGTGTCCCCAGTGTCCCTCCCGATCACTCTGAGGATCCCGATGCCACCCCCAGTGCCACCCCCGGTGTCCCCAGTGTCCCCTCAATGTCCCCGCGGTGTCCCGGACCTCGCTGAAGGCGCCCCTCCCGATCACTTTGACGATCTCGAAGTCTCCGCGCTGCAGCTGCAGCTCCTGGACCCGCGCGGCCGCCGGTTCGGCTGGGGAGGAACCGGACCGGAACCGGGTCAGGGGGGAAACTGGGACCGGAACCGGGTCAGGGGAGGAACAGGAACGGGACCGGGTCAGGAGAGGAACCGGGCCGGAACCGGGTCAGAGGGGAGGAACCGGACCGGAACCGGGTCAGGGGAGGAACCGGGACAGGACCGGGTCAGGGGAGGAACCGGACCGGGTCAGGAGGGAACCGGGCCGGGACCGGGTCAGGGGGGAACCGGGACAGGACCGGGTCAGGGGAGGAACCGGACCGGGACCGGGTCAGGGGGGAACCGGGACAGGACCGGGTCAGGGGAGGAACCGGACCGGGACCGGGTCAGGGGGGAACCGGGACAGGACCGGGTCAGGGGGGAACCGGGCCGGAACCGGGACAGGACCGGGTCAGGGGAGGAACAGGAACGGGACCGGGTCAGGGGGGAAACTGGGACCGGAACCGGGTCACGGGGAGAACCGTATCGGAACCGGGTCGGGGGGGAAACGGAACGGGACCGGGTCAGGGGGAGAACCGGGACCGGACCGGGTCAGGGGGGAACCGACCCGGAGCGGGTCGGGTGGGAAACGGGACCGGGACCGAGTCAGGGGAACCGGACCAGAACCGGGTCAGGGGGAGAACCAGAACTGGACCGGGTCAGGGGAGGAACCAGCTTGGCTGGGGGGGAACCGAAACCGGAACCGGGTCGGGGGGGGGCACAACCGGACCGGGTCGGGGGGGGTCAGTGACCACCGCGGGTGGGGGGGTGGGGGGGCATTTTGGGGGGCTTCAGGGATTTTAGGAGGCAGCGTCGGGTTTGGGGGGGGGGGCGAGGGAGAGTTTGGGGTTGGGGGAAATTTTGGGGTCGGGGGGGCCTGGGATTTTGGGGGTGATGGAATTTGAGGGGGGGGGTGGTGGTGGGGTGTGTTTTTGGGGGAGGATCCCAGGGAATTTTTTTTTTGGGGGGGTGGGGATCAGAGTGAATTTTTTTGGGGGAGGGGATTGGGGAGAGAATTCCAGGGAATTTTTTTTTGAGGGGGGGGGAGTTGGAGAGAGGGAATTTTTTGGGGGTGGGGGGCTC
>NW_026108793.1:0-4939 GCF_022539315.1 Serinus canaria | reverse complement strand
GGTGCAGGAGGCTGTAGCCCTGCTGGAAGAAGGTGAACTGGGCGTGCATGAAGGACAACATCTGGGGAGAGAGAAACAACAGCTGGAATTGGGACTGGGAATCCTGGAGCTCTGGGGCTGGAGGGGGAAGCTTTGAATGAAAGAGAAGATTTTGGGACAACATCTGGGGAGAGAGAGAAACAACAGCTGGAGTTGGAAACGTGGGAGTTCTTGGAATTTTGGGGTTGGAAGTTTAGAATGAAAGGGAAGATTTTGAGACAACATCTGGGGAGAGAAAAACAGCTGGAGTTGGACTGGGAATCTGGAGCTCTGGGGCTGGAGGGTGAAGTTTAGAATGAAAGGGAAGATTTTGGGACAACATCTGGGGAGAGAGAAACAACAGCTGGAGTTGGGACTGGGAATCCTGGAACTCTGGGGCTGGAGGGGGAAGCTTTGAATGAAAGGGAAGATTTTGGGACAACATCTGGGGACAGAAACAACAGCTGGAATTGGGACTGGGAATCCTGGAATTCTGGGGCTGGAGGGGGAAGCTTTGAATGAAAGGGAAGATTTTGGGACAACATCTGGGGAGAGAGAAACAACAGCTGGAATTGGGACTGGGAATCCTGGAGCTCTGGGGCTGGAGGGGGAAGCTTTAGAATGAAAGAGAAGATTTTGGGACAACATCTGGGGAGAGAGAAACAACAGCTGGAGTTGGCACTGGGAATCCTGGAGCTCTGGGGCTGGAGGGTGAAGATTTGAATGAAAGGGAAGATTTTGGGACAACATCTGGGGAGAGAGAAACAACAGCTGGAATTGGGACTGGCAGTCCTGGAACTCTGGGGCTGGAGGGTGAAGCTTTGAATGAAAGGGAAGATTTTGAAACAACATCTGGGGAGAGAGAAACAACAGCTGGAATTGGGACTGGGAATCCTGGAGCTCTGGGGCTGGAGGGGAAGCTTTGAATGAAAGGGAAGATTTTGGGACAACATCTGGGGAGAGAGAGAAACAACAGCTGGAGTTGGCACTGGGAATCCTGGAGCTCTGGGGCTGGAGGGTGAAGTTTAGAATGAAAGGGAAGATTTTGGGACAACATCTGGGGAGAGAGTGAAACAACAGCTGGAATTGGGACTGGGAATCCTGGAGCTCTGGGGCTGGAGGGGGAAGCTTTGAATGAAAGGGAAGATTTTGGGACAACATCTGGGGAGAGAGTGAAACAACAGCTGGAATTGGAAATGTTGGGAGTTCTTGGAATTTTGGGGTTGGAAGTTAAGTTTTGAATGAAATTGAAGACATCTGGGTTGGGATTTGAAAGTTTTAGAAATTTGGGTTTAAAAGTTAAAGTGTAGAATTAAACAAAAGATTTGATTTCAGACTTTTTTTTTTTTGGACAACATCTGGGGAGAGAAACAACAGCTGGAGTTGGAAATGCAGGGTTGGAATTTTGGGGTTGGAAGATCAAGTTTAGAATGAAATAAAAGATTTTGGGACTTTTTCTGGATGACATTTGGGGAGAGAAACAACAGCTGGAGATGGAAATGTTGGGAGTTCTTGGAATTTTGGGGTTGGAAGTTTAGAATGAAATGGAAGATTTGGTTTGAGACTGTTTTTTTGGATGACATCTGGGGAAACAACAGCTGGAATAGGGATTGGAAATCTTAGAATTTTGGGGTTGGAAGTTCAAGCTTTGAATGAAATGGAAGATTTTGAGACAACAGCTGGGGGAGAAACGACAGCTGGAGTTGGGACTGGGAATTTTGGAATTCTGGGGTTGGAAGGTGAAGTTTAGAATGAAATGGAAGATTTGGTTTGAGACTTTTTTGGACAACATCTGGCTCAGGGCCAGGGTGAAACACCCTCAGCCTTTTTTCCCCACAAATAAATGAGTTTGAACTCTTGATAAAAAATGAGTTTGAACTCTTGATAAAAAAATGAGTTTGAACTCTTGATAAAAAATGAGTTTGAACTCTTGATAAAAAAATGAGTTTGAACTCTTTCTTTATCCCTTTTCCCCTCCCCTGCACTCTGCTGAGGGCACAAAGAAGGGAAAGCAGCACCTGGAAATGCCCAAAATTGGATTTTCCCCCCAGGAGCAGCCAGGGCTCCCCTCCTGCAGCTCTTACCGCATCCAGGATCTCAAATTTCTTCTTGGCCTGCAGCACGTTGATCTGGGGGGGAAAAAATCAAAATATTCCTCTCAGCACCAGCAGCAAACCCAGCCTGGGAATGCCCAAACCCACTGGGAAATCAATCCCAGATTATTCCTGCAGAATTCCAGAGCAAAGGGCCTGGGAGGTGGGGATGGTGAGCTCCAGGGGGGGGAAAGCTGCAATAAATGCACATTTCTCACCTAAAATCACTAAATCAATGCACATTTCTCACCTAAAATCACTAAATAAATGCACATTTATCACCTAAAATCACTAAAATAAATGCACATTTCTCACCTAAAATCACTGAAATCAATGCACATTTCTCACCTAAAATCACATGCACATTTCTCACCTAAAATCACTAAATCAATGCACATTTCCTACCTAAAATCACTAAATAAATGCACATTTCTCACCTAAAATCACTGAAATCAATGCACATTTCTCACCTAAAATCACTAAAATCAATGCACATTTCTCACCTAAAATCAATGCACATTTCTCACCTAAAATCACTAAAATCAATGCACATTTCTCACCTAAAATCAATGCACATTTCTCACCTAAAATCACTGAAATAAATGCACATTTCTCACCTAAAATCACTAAATAAAGGCACATTTCTCACCTAAAATCATTAAAATAAATGCACATTTCTCACCTAAAATCACTGAAATCAATGCGCATTTCTCAGCTAAAATCACTGAAATAAAGGCACATTTCTCACCTAAAATCACCTCAGAATGTGAAAACAGAAAATCCAAACCTGAGGGATCAGTTTGAGCCCAGGCTGTTCATCAGAGCCATCCCTGTGTGCAATCCCTGCTCACTTTGGGGTCCAGGCTCTGCACCCAGTGTATAAATCTTTATAATTTATAAAATATATAAATCTCATAAAATATAAACTAGAAATACAAACCTTCCAAAATATATAAATCTTTATAATAAATAAACTTTAGCTCTATCTCTGTTATATCTCAAGGAGGAATTGCTTTGTCTCCCTGCTCTGCGCAGAGCTCACCATCCCATAATATGAACCCAGAGCCACCCAGCAAACCTGAAAACCAGAAAATTGAGGATGTGATGCTGCAGAGAGCCAGGTGTGCCCACCTGCAGCACGTAGTCCAGGGCCAGGTGCCTGAAGCATTTCCTGGTGATGCTCAGCGTGCCCGTGGCCTCCTCCACCTCGTGCGGTTTGTGCCGCGGCGCCTGCGCGTTCTTCACCAGCGAGATCTCCATGTCCTCCCGCACCTTGTCAAACTGCTTCTTGGTCTCCTTGAACTTCCTCACGTCACTGGGGACCACAAATGGGGAGAATTTGGGAGAAATCAGAGAGAAATTGGCAGAAATCGGGAGAAATCAGGGTTAGAAGGTGAGAATAAACTGTGGGTGCCAGCAGGATCCCAGCTCAGCCCAGCACGTCCATTCCAGCTTCAGTCAAGTCTTTTTTAGAGAGGTGGGAAAGATATTTTAAATTTTTATTTTATTATTATTTTGGGGTTATTTTATGGTTACTTTGAGTTTGTTTTATCATTATTTTTGGGTTTATTTTATGGTTATTTTGGGGTTTGTTTTATTATGATTCTTCACCAGCGAGATCTCCATGTCCTCCCGCACCTTGTCAAACTGCTTCTTGGTCTCCTTGAACTTCCTCACGTCACTGGGCACAAGAAATGAGGAGAATTTGGGAGAAATCAGAGAGAAATTGGCAGAAATCAGGGCTAGAAAGTGAGAATAAACTGTGGAAACTGGACACAGGCTGTGGCCACACCAAACCTCAGGTGCCAGCAGGATCCCAGCTCAGCCCAGCACGTCCATTCCAGCTTCAGTCAAGTCTTTCTTTGTACAGTTGGTAGGGAAAGATTTTTTAATTTTATTATTATTGGTTTATATTGGTTTAATTTTATTATTTGTTGTTTTATTTTCTTACTATTATTATTGGGATCTGAACTTTGACATGTTTATCCTGCAGGATCAGCCCCACAGATGGATTTTGGGATGGGTTTATCCTGCAGGATCAGCCCCACAGATGGATTTTGGGATGGGTTTATCCTGCAGGATCAGCCCCACAGATGGATTTTGGGATGGGTTTATCCTGCAGGATCAGCCCTGCAGATTTTGGGATGGGCTTATCCTGGAGGATCAGCCCTGGAGATTTTGGGACGGGTTCATCCTGGAAATCAGCCCTGCAGGATCTGAACTTTGGGATGAGTTTGTCCTGGAGGATCAGCCCTACAGGGATCTAAATTTTGGGATGGGTTTATCCTGAAGGATCAGCCCTGCAGATGGATTTTGGGATGGGTTTGGCCTGAAGGACCAGCCCTGCAGATTTTGGGATGTGTTATCCTGCAGGATCTGAACTTTGGGATGGGTTTATCCTGCAGGATCAGCTCTGCAGATGGATTTTGGGATGGGTTTGACCTGCAGGATCTAAATTTTGAGATGCTCAGCCTGGAGGATCAGCCCTGCAGATTTTGGGATGGGTTTATCCTGCAGGATCAGCCCCACAGATGGATTTTGGGATGGATTTATCCTGCAGGATCTGAACTTTGGGATGGGTTTACCCTGCAGGATCTGAACTTTGGGATGGATTTATCCTGCAGGATCAGCCCTGCAGATTTTGGGATGTTCATTGTGGAGGATCAGCCCCACAGATGGATTTTGGGATGGGTTTATCCTGCAGGATCAGCCCTGCAGGGATCTGAACTTTGGGATGGGTTTATCCTGCAGGATCTGAACTTTGGGATGGGGGGTGTGTGTTAGCCTGCAGATCTGAACTTGGGATGGATTATCCGCAGGATAAGCCC
>NW_026108792.1:0-4942 GCF_022539315.1 Serinus canaria | reverse complement strand
ATCCACCACTCCCCCAAGGAGGCGAGGATCCCTAAAGGAAGAGAATATTGGCTATGCTCTGGGAGTTTGACAGAGAGAAAGCTCCTCATAGCTCAAATGATTTGTCTCCTGGAGTTCTGAGGAATATGTTGGGAAGAAGAAGGCTGCTGTCTTTTCCAACAGTCTTCCATGCGTTCAAGAGGATCATTGCACTTCTTGTTGGAGAATGAAAGAAATCTTAGAAGTAATTAGGTATTTTTCTCTGTCTGTGCATCACTGATTGAATTTGAATAGGTTATATTTAATTTCTTTATTTATTTCAAAAAATAATCACAAGGTCTTCCAATATCCCAAATTCTGCTTCATTTCTTTCTTTTCTTGGCCAGTCTGGTTCATCTTCTCTCTGCTGTATTATTGCAGACCATACCTGAATGGATTTTTTATCATTTTGAATATACGGTTTAAACTGTATGAACAGAAAAATTTATTTAAAATTATATTACCAGTTTGCATGGAAATATAGAATTTTGAGGAGAAGTGACGTGACTCCACTTGAGGTTTTCAATGGAAGAGAAGAATGAAGATATCCTACATTCACAGCACTGCTTTCAGTAATATTGCAGCTAGTTTCAAGCAACTTAGGTGAGGTTCTGGAAGCAAGCAGCCACGATCAAATAGAAGTCAAAAAAGATTCCGTTTGGCCTCTTTTCCTGAAAAATAGCTATTATGTCTCAACGTTGTGCTGAATCTTGTTCTACAGACACTTCTTGTGAGGTCTGAATTCCTTGCTGGACTTCTGTATATAAGAATATAAGATATAGAATATAAGATATATAAGATACAGCAAACCTATATTTCCTTATATGCTTTAAGAATTTGGTTCTAATCCAGAAGAGCAAGAAAAGGTTGCCATATTAACAGAAGCAAAAGAATCTGCTAAGACAGCAGGTAATGGACGGCTTTTTTTATACAGATTGGAGCAGAGACTTAGTTGATTGAACGGGTTTTTTTTGTTTATCAATAGAATTTTAGAAGTGGTGGGGTTATACAAGAAATTTTCCCTTCCTAGGTTCAAGTAAGTTCAAACGTCTGGAAAGTGGTTAGTTCTTGTCCTGGCTCAGTTTGAGAGCTGTGCACTCAATCCCAGTGCTTTGCGCCTTCGTTCTTCGCGTCTCAGCATCTGCAGAGCTCTCCGTCGGCCGGAGGCAAAGAAGCGTCTTTTTCGCGCGCAGAGCATCGTGCCGGTCGCGGTGCGCTCCGGACCGCGGCTTCTGCCGAAAGACGCCGGCAACCAGCACCTACCTTCGGCGAGTTGCGGTAACCCGTCTTCTGCGGCTCCTGACGCCTACATCTTAGCGAAAAAGCTTTTCCAGGCTTTCTCTCAAGAAAAAACTGTGCCAGAACAGCAAGAATCTCTCGACGTTTTTCAGTCAGCTAGTCGAGTTCTTACCAGCTCAGAGACGAAAAGAAAAATTAAGATTCCCCACGGAGTGCTTCAAATAGCTTAGAAAGGTTCAAAGAAAAGTTGTTTGAGAACTTTTCCCCTTCCTAAGTTCAAGTAAGTTTAAACGTTTGGAAAGTGGTTAGTTCTAGTCCTGACTCAGTTTGAGAGCTGTGCTCTCAATCCCGGTGCTTTGCGCCTTCGTTCTTCGCGTCTCAGCATCTGCCGAGCTCACCATCGCCCGGAGGCGAAGAAGCGGCTCTTTCGCGCACAGAGCATCGTGCCGGTCGCTGTGCGCTCTGGACCGCGGCTTCTGCCGAAAGACGCCGGCAACCGGCACCTACCTTCGGCGGGTTGCGGTAACCCGTCTTCTGCGGCTCCTGCCGCCTACATCTTAGCGAAAAAGCTTTTCCAGGCTTTCTCTCAAGAAAAAACTTTGCCAGCACAGCAAGAATCTCTCGACGTTTTTCAGGAAGCTAGTCGAGTTTTTACCAGCTCCGAGACGAAAAGAAAAAGTAAGATTCCCCACGGAGTGCCTCAAATATCTTAGAAAGGTGAAAAGAAAAGTTTTCCGAGAGCTTTATTTCTTCCTAGGTTCAAGTAAGTTTAAACGTCTGGAAAGTGGTTAGTTGTTGTCCTGGCTCAGTTTGAGAGCTCTGCACTCAGTCCCGGTGCTTTGCGCCTTCGTTCTTCGCGTCTCAGCATCTGCCGAGATCTCCGTCGCCCGGAGGCGAAGAAGCGTCTTTTTCGCGCACAGAGCATCGTGCCGGTCGCTGTGCGCTCCGGACCGCGGCTTCTGCC
The DNA here is from genome assembly GCF_022539315.1 of Serinus canaria. Lineage (NCBI taxonomy): Eukaryota > Metazoa > Chordata > Aves > Passeriformes > Fringillidae > Serinus > Serinus canaria. Next base: position 2,721 of record NW_026108792.1, on the reverse strand, counting down.
GAAAGACGCCGGCAACTGGCACCTACCTTCGTCGAGTTGCGGTAACCTGTCTTCTGCGGCTCCTGAAACCTACATCTTAGCGAAAAAGCTTTTCCAGGCTTTCTCTCAAGAAAAATCTGTGCCAGAACAGCAAGAATCTCTCGACGTTTTTCAGAAAGATAGTCGAGTTCTTACCTGCTCGGAGACGAAAAGAAATAGTAAGACTCCCCACGGAGTGCTTCAAATAGCTTAGAAAGGTTCAAAGAAAAGTTGTTTGAGAACATTTCCCCTTCCTAAGTTCAAGTAAGTTTAAATGTCTGGAAAGTGGTTAGTTGTTGTCCTGGCTCAGTTTGAGAGCTCTGCACTCAGTCCCGGTGCTTTGCGCCTTCGTTCTTCGCGTCTCAGCATCTGCCGAGATCTCCGTCGCCCGGAGGCGAAGAAGCGTCTTTTTCGCGCACAGAGCATCGTGCCGGTCGCTGTGCGCTCCGGACCGCGGCTTCTGCCGAAAGACGCCGGCAACCGGCACCTACCTTCGGCGAGTTGCGGTAACCCGTCTTCTGCCGCTCCTGTCGCCTACATCTTAGCGAAAAAGCTTTTCCAGGCTTTCTCTCAAGAAAAAACTGTGCCAGAACAGCAAGAATCTCTCGACGTTTTTCAGTCAGCTAGTCGAGTTCTTACCAGCTCAGAGACGAAAAGAAAAATTAAGATTCCCCACGGAGTGCTTCAAATAGCTTAGAAAGGTTCAAAGAAAAGTTGTTTGAGAACTTTTCCCCTTCCTAAGTTCAAGTAAGTTTAAACGTTTGGAAAGTGGTTAGTTCTAGTCCTGACTCAGTTTGAGAGCTGTGCTCTCAATCCCGGTGCTTTGCGCCTTCGTTCTTCGCGTCTCAGCATCTGCCGAGCTCACCATCGCCCGGAGGCGAAGAAGCGGCTCTTTCGCGCACAGAGCATCGTGCCGGTCGCTGTGCGCTCCGGACCGCGGCTTCTGCCGAAAGACGCCGGCAACCGGCACCTACCTTCGGCGAGTTGCGGTAACCCGTCTTCTGCCGCTCCTGCCGCCTACATCTTAGCGAAAAAGCTTTTCCAGGCTTTCTCTCAAGAAAAAACTGTGCCAGAACAGCAAGAATCTCTCGACGTTTTTCAGTCAGCTAGTCGAGACTTTACCAGCTCAGAGACGAAAAGAAAAATTAGGATTCCCCACGGAGTGCTTCAAATAGCTTAGAAAGGTTCAAAGAAAAGTTGTTTGAGAACTTTTCCCCTTCCTAGGTTAAAGTAAGTTTAAACGTCTGGAAAGTGGTTAGTTCTAGTCCTGGCTCAGTTTGAGAGCTGTGCACTCAATCCCAGTGCTTTGCGCCTTCGTTCTTCGCGTCTCGGCATCTGCCGAGCTCTCCGTCGCCCAGAGGCGAAGAAGCGGCTCTTTCGCGCACAGAGCATCGTGCCGGTCGCGGTGCGCTCTGGACCGTGGCTTCTGCCGAAAGACGCCGGCAACTGGCACCTACCTTCGTCGAGTTGCGGTAACCTGTCTTCTGCGGCTCCTGAAACCTACATCTTAGCGAAAAAGCTTTTCCAGGCTTTCTCTCAAGAAAAATCTGTGCCAGAACAGCAAGAATCTCTCGACGTTTTTCAGAAAGATAGTCGAGTTCTTACCTGCTCGGAGACGAAAAGAAATAGTAAGACTCCCCACGGAGTGCTTCAAATAGCTTAGAAAGGTTCAAAGAAAAGTTGTTTGAGAACATTTCCCCTTCCTAAGTTCAAGTAAGTTTAAATGTCTGGAAAGTGGTTAGTTCTTGTCCTGGCTCAGTTTGAGAGCTCTGCACTCAGTCCCGGTGCTTTGCGCCTTCGTTCTTCGCGTCTCAGCATCTGCCGAGATCTCCGTCGCCCGGAGGCGAAGAAGCGGCTCTTTCGCGCACAGAGCATCGTGCCGGTCGCTGTGCGCTCTGGACCGCGGCTTCTGCCGAAAGACGCCGGCAACTGGCACCTACCTTCGGCGGGTTGCGGTAACCCGTCTTCTGCGGCTCCTGCCGCCTACATCTTAGCGAAAAAGATTTTCCAGGCTTTCTCTCAAGAAAAAACTTTGCCAGCACAGCAAGAATCTCTCGACGTTTTTCAGTCAGCTAGTCGAGTTCTTACCAGCTCAGAGACGAAAAGAAAAATTAAGATTCCCCACGGAGTGCTTCAAATAGCTTAGAAAGGTTCAAAGAAAAGTTGTTTGAGAACTTTTCCCCTTCCTAAGTTCAAGTAAGTTTAAACGTTTGGAAAGTGGTTAGTTCTAGTCCTGACTCAGTTTGAGAGCTGTGCTCTCAATCCCGGTGCTTTGCGCCTTCGTTCTTCGCGTCTCAGCATCTGCCGAGCTCACCATCGCCCGGAGGCGAAGAAGCGGCTCTTTCGCGCACAGAGCATCGTGCCGGTCGCTGTGCGCTCTGGACCGCGGCTTCTGCCGAAAGACGCCGGCAACTGGCACCTACCTTCGGCGGGTTGCGGTAACCCGTCTTCTGCGGCTCCTGCCGCCTACATCTTAGCGAAAAAGATTTTCCAGGCTTTCTCTCAAGAAACAACTATGCCAGCACAGCAAGAATCTCTCGACGTTTTTCAGGAAGCTAGTCGAGTTTTTACCAGCTCCGAGACGAAAAGAAAAAGTAAGATTCCCCACGGAGTGCCTCAAATATCTTAGAAAGGTGAAAAGAAAAGTTTTCCGAGAGCTTTATTTCTTCCTAGGTTCAATTTAGTTTAAACGTCTGGAAAGTG
>NW_026108791.1:0-4951 GCF_022539315.1 Serinus canaria | reverse complement strand
GACATGCCCTGGGGACAGAAAAGAAGAGGGGCCAGGCAGACACCCTGCAGTGGCCATGCTCCATCCCCGTGGGGCATCCCAGGGCTATCCCTGTGTCATCGTTTGAGCTTGGCGCAATGCTAGTGCCCCTACGAGATCACTTCTTTCTTTGGCACTCACTGTGAGATGTGATCAGAGACAGAGCAGAGCAGTCTCTAACTTGAGGTTTAAGGGAAAAAAAACTTTATTAACTTAAAACTACAAAGGAAAACACTAAGGAAAAACACACGAAATACATAGAACTCAAGATGAAAACTTTCTAAATTTCTTCTTCTTCTCCTTACCTAGATCTTCAATTCTATTACTACTAAATCTACTCTTTAGATAATCAGTTCTCAATTCTTCGAGAAGAGAGAAGTCTCTCTTGCACCACAGACTTCCCCAGGAAACAGTCGAAACTTCTCGTGTTTCCATGTCACATGTGGCACCGCCTGGAGAACATTTTGCCATCGTGACTTCTTCTTTTTATGTTTAGTGTTCTCACTACTGCACATGGAAAAGAGCTGCTTTTAGGGTTTTTTTTTTTAAGGATACTTTGTCTAGTTCTAAAAAGAGCACAGTCCCTCTCCTTTTGGGACACTTGTCCCCCCCAAATTTCACCCCCTGGGGCCGAGGGGTCTCTTGAACAGAGATCATCTTCTTCTTCCTCTTCTTCGAAGACGGAGGGCACCACTACCACCCTCCTCACCTGTCGTCTCTGTTCACTCTTCTACATCACTGCACTCTCCTGGCTCTGAGCCATCGCCTCCCCCTAGAAGGCAGTCTCTGTGTCACAGGAATACAAGGGGTTTTGCTGTGGCTATACAAGAAAAGTCCAGCTAAAGGCCACTCCATCATCTCTTCCTACCTAGGATTCTTCTCAACATCTTCTCAATCTCATCAACCTCAGGAGGAATCAGCATTTGCAAGGTTTCCATCCTCCCCAGAAGGGTTAAAAGTCCCAGGCTCTGCCGGTTTGCTTCATGAACTCCCACGCCTGGCTGCCCTGCTGGGCACCCCCCCCCCCCCTCTTTCACGCCGGCCGCGCTATGACAGGTGCCGGCTCTGGCCCTCTCTCCCTCTCTCTGGGGGCGGGGGGGAATGGAGGATGGCTGCCCGAAGCTCTTGCAATGTTCTCCTCCACCCTTGGGCCCAGGCCTGGCCTACCTCTCATGGCTCCCCTCCCCCCCCTGCCCAGCCAAAGGAGCTGGGCAGGGGGGTCTGCTCAGTCTCAAGCGGACCTCCCAAGAGGAAGTTCCCCTGGGAGATCACAGCTTTTAACCCCTGTGTTCTCAGAGGCGTATCCTGCCCTCAGTGGACAAACCAGGTGCCAATATTAAATCTGAACACTGATTGACTTGCCCACACCATCACAAAAACTTCATTTCTTTTCAAACCACGACACCCTGCCCGGGAAGCGCAGGGTTGGGCTGTGTTTTCTGGCCTCTCCCGCAGCCCCTCAGCCCTGTCTGTGCTCGCTCTTTGCCAGATGCAGCCCTGGAGCGCACGGGAGAGCAGGAATCCAGCCGTGGCCGCTTCCGCAGCACAGCTCAGGTACCTGCAGCCATCCCCACCTGGGCTGGGCCTGCTGTCCCTGCTCAGCCGAGCACTGTGTGTAGAGCAGTCCATGCAACATCCCCGCCTTCTTGCCCTTCTCCCTCAGCTCGTTCGTGAGTTCATCCACAGCATCCGGCAGGGAGAGAGACCAGCACTGAAATAAATAGGGCAGGAGATCTTTCTCCTTTTCAATGCCTTTATTAAATGCAATCAGCTGAGGTTGGGAGGTAAGACGGGTCTGCGGTCACACCTTTGTCGCTCCCCGGAGTGGCTCGGAGGAGGAGGAAAATGCAGCTTCATCGACTAAAGGGCAGAGCTTGGGGTCCTGTCCTCACAAATGCAGTGGGGATATTCCCCTAATTCTGCTTTTTGGGTTTTCTGTCTAGGGTACTGGCTCTAGCCAAGGTCCTTTTAGTCTGGGGCAAGGGGCAACAAAGGTTCTCAGTGTCTCTGCAGGCTCTGGACCTTTGTCCGCACGTCTAGACCTCACTTTGATCTCCTAATTCTGTATTGGCTTGTTGCTTTTGGGTGTTTTTTTGGTAAGTGTGGTGGGGGTCCTTCCCGTGGCATGCTGAGTCTGAGGTTGTTTTGCATGTCTGCCATTGTCCCCTCCTTTCACTGGCTGAGAAGGGCCATCCACCTGGCCCAGGCAGGGTGGTACTGACACAAAAAGGGGAATTCTCAACAATAGAGAGTTAACGACCTACTCTTAATAAGTCATTACAACATGAAGCTAACAAAGAACTCTCCTCTGCCACTACTGGTAAAACTTGTATTTCTACAACCTTTTTTAAAGAAATGGGTAACCCTTTTTTACTCATAACATCGGGGCACATGACCACTATATATGGACAATGGAGCTCTGTGCTCTGTGCTGTTTGGTGGTTTTGCTTCACTGAAGTGATGTTCTAGGAGAAGCAATTTCCTCCAATGAAAAAAAAAAACAATCATTATTAACTTTGAGAGCTGACAATCTGATAAACCACTAAGGAAACTGTACACAGCCCTGTGAAGACACACATTAAAGATGAAAAAGCCTGTGAGGGTCTCTTTCCCTTCTGGCTGGCACAGAGGTACCAAGGCTGACCCAGCCCCGTCTCAGCCAGGGCAGCCCAGGCAGCTCCTGCCGTGGGGCCGGGCCCCTTCCCAGGGACCCCGCCAGGCCCCATCGGCTGCCGGGCAGGGCAGGGGAGGCCGCGGGGCCGAGGCCGGGCAGGGCCATGGCTGCAGTTCCAACATTCTGGGCACTGCTGAGCCCTGCCCCGCCGCCAGCCCGGGCCGAGCCAGGATCCGCCGGGCCCCAGGAGCAGCCCCGGGCCGGGCCGGCTCGGCCAAGGTTCTGCCACCGCTGGGGTTCACCCACAACCCCCGGGCAGGGGGAGGAGAAGCCATCGGCCCCGGCCGTGCTGCTGCTGTGTTCTGGCCTGGCTGCTGAGATCCTGGCCCTGCATGGAGAAGGATTTAATTGATAGGTCAGACTCTCTTTTTCCCTTTAAGGCACTGAAAAGAATGGGGAGATGACTTGTACAGCAAAGGCCTCCATGCTAAAATAAGTAAATATTGAAGTAGCTGTGACCCCATGAGAAGTTTGTACAGAGAAAAAGAAAAGCATGACGAGACCCTGTGCCCTAATCAAGAGAAGAAGATCTCTGTTCCTAGAAATGAAGATGATTTCAGAAATAGATAAAGAAAACCTTTGCTCCTAAACAGCTCATCTTTAAACTAATACCCCCTAATTTGACATGGTCCATAAACACAGCTGTGGGGAAAACTGTAAAAAAATCTGAAGGACTTCATGATTGCAGATTTATCCAGGTGGCTGTAAATTGTGAAAATTGAGAGCCACGAGAAAACTGTTTTCTTGTGGAGAAGTCTCCATAGCATGAAAGACAGACTCCTCTCCCTAAGTAAACTGAAGAAAGACTGTTTTACATGTGGTAAACTGACTGAATATTTTAGGTTTTGTCTCTTTACACTGTCAGTTAGAAAGAAAAGGTTGTAGGGAGAGGAGAAGTGTTCTGAAAGTTTTTTTCTGATTCTTATTCATCTTTCTTTTAGTTACTATTAATAACTTTTCTTTATACCCTTTTAAAGTTTTGAGCCTACAGTGCCTTTATCCTAATTCTATCTCACAGGAGGAAAGAAGTAAGGATATTCTAGTGAGTGCACTGGTAATTAGCCAACACTGAACCTTCCACACCAATTCATGCATTCTCCAATGCATTCTCCAATTCTCCAAGAAATCTCAAATTAGCAAAACAAAACCACTACAGAAATATCTCTGATGAATTGCATGAGAGAAGATGGAACGCAAGGAAGAGCTGTGTTTTTTCAGGACTTGCTTGGTTCTAATGATCCCCGTGGTCCATTTGGAGCTGAGCCCTGGAACCTCAGGGTCTGAGAGGAGATTGCACAAACCTTTCCAGGAGTCAAAGTCAGAGGAAACTCCTGAAGTTTCTCAAAGCATGAATGGGTCGCCAAGGAAGTCCATCCCCAACACAGGCTCTTGATGGAGTCTTTGGAGGAGGAAATTGGAGGCCAGGATGGCAGAAAAACTTCTCAAAGACTCAGTGTAGATAGGAAAATCCAAAGTACCTTAAAAACCTTGAGTATCTCAAAGCATTAATGAGCCCCACTGAGTGTCAGTACAAAGCTCTCCAGAGACTCGTTAAAGCAGATAATTGGGGCCATGATTGCACAAACCTTTCCCAGAGTCTGTATCCAAAGAGAAACACCAAGTACCTGAAAAGAACTGAAGTACCTTGAAGCATTAATGAGCCCCACTGAGTGTTGTTACTGACAAAGCCTCTCCAGGGACTAATTACAGCAGATAATTGGAGGCCATGATTGCACAAACCTCTCAGAGACTGCCAGGCAAAAGCCAAACCCAAAGTCATTTGAAAAGCCTGCACAGAGGCTCCTGGCAAGGGCAGCGCTGCAGAGAGACAGCTCTGGCCAGGAGCAGCTCCTGTGCACAGCCCAGCAGGGCTGGGGCACTGCCTGCAGCCACCCCGGGCACAGCACAGAGGCACAGAGGGCTTAAACTCAGCCTGGGCAGGGAGCACAGAGCAGAGCTCACTCAGGGCTCACCGGAGCAGAAATCATCCCAGGTTTGAAGCAGCCATTCCCTGGCTGTGGGAAGAGAAGCTGCAGTTCCTGAAGGGATCTCCTGGAGCTGGCACATCCCACAGCTTTGAGGACCTTTCAGGAGCACTCTCAGAGCTGCTCCAGGGCAGGGCTGTGGCCCTAGGGCAGGGCTGGCTTTCCCTGCTGCCCCAGCCCAGGCACAGCCCAAGGCAGCTCCTGTTGCCAGGCTCTGCTGCAGGGCTGAGCAGCCGGGGCTGCAGCCAGGGGTGCCCAGGGCTGTCCTGCAGAG
>NW_026108790.1:0-4955 GCF_022539315.1 Serinus canaria | reverse complement strand
CCTGGGGGTCACCTGGGGATTACCTGGGATCACCTGGGGGTCACCTGTGGGCACCTGGGGTTACCTGAGGAGCACCTGGGGGGCACCTGGGGGTCCCTGTGGGTACCTGGGATCACCTGGGGGTTACCTGGGGGTTACCTGGGATCACCTGGAGGTTACCTGGGGGTTACCTGGGGTTACCTGGGGGTCACCTGGGGGTCACCAGAGGTTACCTGGAGGTCACCTGGGGGTACCTGGGGGTACCTGGGGTTACCTGGGATCACCTGGGGGTCACCTGGGGGTCACCAGAGGTTACCTGGAGGTCACCTGGGGGTTACCTGGGGGTTACCTGGGGGTTACCTGGGGATCACCTGGGGGTTACCTGTGCTGAGGAGCTCAGGTGTTTTCCAGACTCGCTGGAGCCGGAGCCGCCTCACCTGCGGCTGGCCGGGGGCGGGCACCGCTGCGCGGGGAGGGTGGAGCTGCTGCACCTGGACAGGTGGGCCGGGCTCTGCGGGCACACCTGGGGCCCGCGAGAGGCTCAGGTGGTCTGCAGGTACCTGGGCTGCGGGACCCCCCTGGCCTCACCTGGGGACGCACCTGGGGACGCACCTGGGGACGCACCTGGGGACGCACCTGGCCAGGTGTGGCTGGACCAGGTGAGCTGCAAAGGCACCGAGAGCGACCTGAGGCAGTGCAGGGCGGGGACCTGGCGGGAGCGCACCTGTGGCCAGGGGGGCGTGGCCAACGTGACGTGCTCAGGTGGGTGGGTGTGACGTCATCCTCACCTGGTGCGGGTTGGGGGGGGGTGGGTGAGGGGGGCTCAGGTGGGTCTGAGAGATTCACCTGGACAGGTCACACCTGAGCCCCCCTCACCTGGACAGGTCACACCTGAGCCCCCTGCTCACCTGGCCAGGTCACACCTGAGCCCCACCCTCACCTGGCCAGGTCACACCTGAGCCCCCCCTCACCTGGACAGGTCACACCTGAGCCCCCTGCTCACCTGGCCAGGTCACACCTGAGCCCCCTCTCACCTGGCCAGGTCACACCTGAGCCCCCCTCACCTGGACAGGTCACACCTGAGCCCCCCTCACCTGGCCAGGTCTCACCTGAGCCCCTCCCTCACCTGGCCAGGTCACACCTGAGCCCCCTGCTCACCTGGCCAGGTCACACCTGAGCCCCCTCTCACCTGGCCAGGTCACACCTGAGCCCCCCTCACCTGGCCAGGTCTCACCTGAGCCCCTTCCTCACCTGTCCCACCCTCACCTGAAACCCCCTCACCTGTCCCCCCTCACCTGTCCCCCTTTACCTGTCCAGATCTCACCTGTCCCCCTCCAATCCCCTCACCTGTCCCCTCTCACCTGTCCCCCCTCACCTGTCCCATCTCCCCTCTCACCTGTCCCCTCTCACCTGTCCCCTCTCACCTGTCCGCAGGCTGGGCGCTGGCCACGCCCCCCCAGGTGCGCCTGGCGGACGGGCCAGGTGCGTGCGCGGGCCGGGTGGAGGTGCTGCACCTGGGCAGGTGGGGCACGGTCTGCGACGACACCTGGGCCTTCCCGGCGGCCGCCGTGGTCTGCAGGTACCTGGGCTGCGGCCAGGTGATCGCGGCCCCGCCCCGCGCCCGCTTCGGGCCCGGCCGCGGCCAGGTGTGGCTGGACGGGCTCACCTGCACAGGTGAGGAGGCCGCGCCCTCCGAGTGCCGCCACAAAGGGTGGGGAGTGCACACCTGCGAGCACAGCGAGGACGCCGGAGTGGTGTGCGCAGGTGAGAACAGGTGGGACAGGTGAGCACAGGTGGGACAGGTGGGACAGGTGTGAGACAGGTGAGGGATGGGACAGGTGTGTGCACAGGTATGAGACAGGTGTGAGACAGGTGAGGGGTGTGCGCAGGTGAGCACAGGTGGGACAGGTGAGCACAGGTGGGACAGGTGAGGGACAGGTGAGCGGTGGGACAGGTGAGCACAGGTGGGACAGGTGTGGGACAGGTGAGGTGGGGAGTGCACACCTGTGAGCACAGCAAGGACCCCGGCGTGGTGTGCGCAGGTGAGCACAGGTGGGACAGGTGAGGGACAGGTGGGACAGGTGAGGGTGGGACAGGTGTGAGACAGGTGAGCACAGGTGAGGGGTGGGACAGGTGAGCACAGGTGAGGGACAGGTGAGGGATGGGTGAGAATGGGGGGGTAGGTGAGCACAGGTGATGGGTGAGACAGGTGAGGGACAGGTGTGGGACAGTTGAAGGAGAGGTGAGGGATGGAGGGGACAGGTGGGACAGGTGAGGGACAGGTGGGACAGGTGGGCTGTGATCAAAGCCCCCCACCTGTCCCACTCTCACCTGTCCCCCCAATTCTCACCTGCCCTCACCTGTCCCACTTTCACCTGTCCCACCCTCACCTGTCCTCCCTCACCTATTCCTCCATTCTCACCTGTCCCACCCTCACCGGTCCCACCAATTCTCACCTGTCCCTCACCTGTCCCACTCTCACCTGTCCCTCACCTGTCCCACCCTCACCTGTCCCACCCTCACCTGTCCCTCACCTGTCCCTCACCTGTCCCACCCTCACCTGTCCCTCACCTGTCCCTCACCTGTCCCTCACCAGTCCCACCCTCACCTGTCCCTCCCTCACCTGTCTCTCACCTGTCCCTCACCTGTCCCTCACCTGTCCCACCCTCACCTGTCCCACGCTCACCTGTCCCTCACCTGTCCCTCACCTGTCCCTCACCAGTCCCACCCTCACCTGTCCCCCTCACCTGTCCCACTCTCACCTGTCCCCCACCTGTCCCACCCTCACCTGTCGCACCTGTCTGTCCCAGGGTCGGGCCTGGCTGACCTGACTCACCTGCGCCTGGCCGAGGGCCCGCACAGGTGCGCCGGGCGCCTCCAGGTGCGGCACCAGGGCCGCTGGGGCGGGGTCTGCGGCCTCACCTGGGCGCTGCCGGCGGCTCAGGTCACCTGCCGCTACCTGGGCTGCGGCCCCGCCCTCGGCGCCGCCCAGGTGAGCGTGCCGGCCGAGGAGCTCACCTGGCTGGAGTGGCTCAGGTGCGAGGGCGGCGAGGGGAACCTGCTGGAGTGCCAGGTGAGCGCCTGGGGCCACGCCCACTGCCCGCACGCCACCGTCACCTGTGCGCCGACAGGTGAGGCACCTGGACAGGTGAGGGGGACACCTGGGGACACACCTGGGGGCACCTGGGGACACCAAAGACACACCTGGGCACACCTGGGGATACCTGGGGATACCTGAGGATACCTGGGGACACACCTGGGCACACCTGGGCACACCTGGGGATACACTTGGGCACACCTGGGGGCACCTGGGGATAGCCACAGACACACCTGGGCACACCTGGGGACACCTGGGCACACCTGGGCACACCTGGGCACACCTGGGGATACACATGGGCACAGCTGGGGACACCTGGGGGTACCTGGGAATAACCACAGACACACCTGGACACACCTGGGGACATCAAAGACACACCTGGGCACACCTGGGGATACCTGGGGACACCTGGGGACACACCTGGGCACACCTGGGGACACCTGGGAAGCACTTGGGGACAGCTGGGGGCACCTGGGCACACCCAGGGACACCAAAGACGCACCTGGGCACACCTGGGGACACCTGGGCACACCTGGGGGTACCTGGGAACACACCTGAGGGCACCTGAGGACACCTGGGGATATCCACCGACACACCTGGGCACACCTGGGGATACCTGGGGGCACCTGGGAATAACCACAGACACACCTGGGGATACCTGGGGGCACCTGGGCACACCTGGGGACACCTTGGGGGATAAACACAGACACACCTGTGCACACTTGGACACACCTGGGGCACCTGGGAGTATCTGGGGACACACTTGGGGGCACCTGGGAATACCTGGGGACACCTGGGGGCACCTCAGGACATCTGGGAACACACCTGGGCACACCTGGGGACACCTTGGGATACCCACAGACACACCTGGGCACACCTGGAACCCCGGCCAGGTGAGCACACCTGCCCATCTCCCCCCCCGTGTGTTTCAGATGAGGCCCCAGCGCCCTCAGGTGAGGCCCTGACAGTCTCAGGTGCGACCACGACCCCCCCAGGTGAGGCCCAGGTGTGCCCAGGTGAGCTGGGGCTGCCGAACCGCGCCCACACCTGGCTGAGGTGGGCGTGGCCCTGCCCAGGTGAGCTCACCTGTCCGCGTTCCGTGCTCCAGGTGAGGCCCTGCCGCCCTCAGGTGCGACCCCGGAACCCTCAGGTGAGTCCTTGGTGCCCAGGTGAGCTCCTGGAGTGCCCAGGTGAGCCCAGTTGGGTACCCAGGTGAGCTCACCTGTCCCTGTGCTGTGGCCCAGGTGAGCCCGAGGTGCACCTGGCTGGGGGCCGGCCCAGGTGAGCTCACCTGTCCGTGCTCTGTGTTCCAGGTGTGCCCCCAGGTGTGACCCCGGGACCCTCAGGTGAGAACCTGACACACCCAGGTGAGCTCACCTGTCCCCATTGGGTGCCCAGGTGAGCACCTGACACACCCAGGTGAGCTCTTGGTGCCTCCAGGTGAGCCTGGCACACCCAGGTGAGCTCACCTGTGGCTGTTGGGCGCTCCCAGGTGAGTCCCTGGAGTGCCCAGGTGAGCTCACCTGTCCTATTTGGGTGCCCACCTGAGCCCCATTTGGGTGCCCAGGTGAGCTCACCTGTCCCTGCTGGGTGCCCAGGTGAGCCCCTGGCATACCCAGGTGAGCTCACCTGTCCCATTGGGTGCCCAGGTGAGCCCCTGGAGTGCCCAGGTGAGCCCCTGGTGCCCAGGTGAGCTCACCTGTCCTATTTGGGTGCCAAGGTGAGGCCCTGGAGTGCCCAGGTGAGCCCCAGGAGGGCCAGGTGCGCCTGGCCGGGGGCCCGCACAGGTGCGCGGGGCGCGTCGAGGTGTTCCACGCGGGCAGGTGGGGCACGGTGTGCGACGACACCTGGGACCTGGCGGCCGCCAGCGTCACCTGCC
>NW_026108789.1:0-4963 GCF_022539315.1 Serinus canaria | reverse complement strand
CCTGCGCAATGCAGAATTTTAGGAGCCAGAAGGCTGCTCTGAGCCACAAGCATTGGAACAAAATCTTTGCCCCATTTCCCAGGTTTGGAAAACTCACCAACCCTAGTTCTAGGAATCAGTTTTCAGGAGGTACTTGGCACTCTCAAACCAGCCAGAGTTGGCACTGCTGCCAGCTTGGTCCTGGGAGGCATCCTGCACAATGCGGAATTTTAATAGCCAGAAGGCTGCTCTGAGCCACAAGCCCTGGAACACCGATGCAACGCTGCGCTTTGTTCCGGGAAGTAAGACTCACCAACCCTAGTTCTTGGAGTCAGTTTTCAGGAGGTCCTTGGCACTCTAAAACCAGCCTGACTTGGCACAGGTGCCAGCTTGGTCCTGGGAGGCATCATGCGCAATGCAGGATTTTTTGAGCCAGAAGGCTACTCCGAGTACCAGGCCCGGGAACATCAACAACGCCCGTTTTCCTGGAGAAACATGACGCACCAACCCTGGTTCTCAGTGTCAGTTTTCAGGAGGTACTTTGCACTCTCAATCCAGCCCAAGTTGGCACTGGTGCCAGCTTGGTCCTGGGAGGCATCCTCCGCAATGCTGAATTTTAGGAGCCAGAAGGCTGATTTCAGCCACAAACCTGGAACAAAATCTTTGCCTCATTTCCCTAGTTTGGAATACTCACCAACCTGTTCTAGGTTCATTTGCAGGAGGTCTTGGACTCTCAAACAGCAGTTGCATGGTGCCAGCTTGGTCTGGAGGCATCCTGCGCAATGCGGAATTTAGAGCCAAAGGCTGCCCAGCCACAGGCCTGGAACACCAACACCGCCCGTTTTCCTGGAGAACAAGACTCACCAACCTGGTTCGGGGTCAGTTGCAGGAGGACTTGGCACTCTCAACCAGCCCCAGTTTTGCACTGTGCCTGCTTGGTCCTGGGAGGCATCCTGCGCAATGCAGAATTTTAGGAGCCAGAAGGCTGATTGAAGCCACAAGCCCTGGAACAAAAACTTTGCCCCATTTCCCAGGTTTGGAAAACTCACCAAACCTAGTTCTAGGAGTCAGTTTTCAGGAGGTACTTGGCACTCTCAAACCAGCCCAAGTTGGCCCTGGTGCCAGCTTGGGTCTGGGAGGCGTCCTGCGCAATGCTGAATTTTAGGAGAGAGTAGGTTTCTCCGAGCCACAGGCCCTGGAACAACCAACGCAACGCTGCACCTTTTTCCTGGAAGCAAGACTCACCAACCCTGGTTCTTGGAGTCAGTTTTCAGGAGGTACTTGGCACTCTCAAACTAGCGTGACTTGGCACTGGTGCCAGCTTGGTCCTGGGAGGCGTCCTGTGTAATGCGGAATTTTTTGAGCCAGAAGGCTGCCCCGAGCCACAGGCCCTGGAACACCAACACCGCCGGTTTTCCTGGAGAAACAAGACACACCAAGCCTGGTTCTAAGGGTCAGTTTGCAGGAGGTATTTGGCACTCTCAAATAAGCCCAAGTTTGCACTGCTGCCTGCTTGGGTCTGGAAGGAATCCTGCGCAATGCAGAATTTTAAGAGAGAGTAGGCTGCTCCGAGCCACAGGCCCTGGAACAAGCAACGCTGCCCCTTTTCCCTGGAAACATAGCTCACCAAACCTGGTTCTAGGTTTCAGATTGCAGGAGGTACTTGGCACTCTCAAACCAGCCCAAGTGGGCACTGGTGCCAGCTTGGTCCTTGGAGGCATCCTGTGCAATGCAGAATGATAGGAGCCAGAAGGCTCCTCGGAGTACCAGGCCCTGGAACAATAACACCGCCCGTTTTCCTGAAGAAACAAGATTCACAAACTCTGGTTCTAGGGGTCAGTTTTCAGGAGGTACTTGGCACTCTCAAACCAGCACAAGGTTGCACTGGTGCCAGCTTGGTCCTGAGAGGCATCCTGCACAATGTGGAATTTTAGGAGCCAGAAGGCTGCTCTGAGCCACAGGCCCTGGATCACCAATGCTGCCCCTTTCCCTGGAAACAAAGCTCACTAACCCTGGTTCATGGTGTCATATTGCAGGAGGTACTTGGCACTCTCAAACCAGCCCAAGTTTCCAATGGTGCCAGCTTAGTCCTGAAGGCACCCTGCACAATGCGGAATTTTAGGAGCCAGAAGGCTGCACCGAGCCACAGGCCCTGGATCACCAATTCTGCCCCATTTCCCGTGGAAACAACTCACCAACCCTAGTTCTAGGAGTCAGTTTTCAGGAGGTACTTGGCACTCTCAAACCAGCCCAAGCTGGCACTGGTGCCAGCTTGGTCCTGGGAGGCATCCTGCGCAATGCAGAATTTTAGGAGCCAGAAGGCTGCTCTGAGCCACAAGCCCTAGAACAGAAACTTTGCCCATTTCCCAGGTTTGTAAAACTCACCAACCCTCGTTCACGGAGTCAGTTTTCAGGAGGTACTTGGCACTCTCCTACAAACCCAAGTTGGCACTGCTGACAGCTTGGGTCTGAGAGGCATCCTGCGCAATGCGGAATTTTTTGAGAGAGCAGGCTGCCCCGAGACACAGGCCCTGGAACACCAACACCGCCCGTTTTCCTGGAGAAACAAGACTCACCAACCCTGGTTCGTGGTGTCAGTTTGCAGGAGGTACTTGGCACTCTCAAACCAGCCCCAGTTTTGCACTGATGCCTGCTTGGTCCTGGGAGGCATCCTGCGCAATGCAGAATTTTAGGAGCCAGAAGGCTGATTGAAGCCACAAGCCCTGGAACAAAAACTTTGCCCCATTTCCCAGGTTTGGAAAACTCACCAAACCTAGTTCTAGGAGTCAGTTTTCAGGAGGTACTTGGCACTCTCAAACCAGCCCAAGTTGGCCCTGGTGCCAGCTTGGGTCTGGGAGGCATCCTGCGCAATGCTGAATTTTAGGAGAGAGTAGGTTTCTCCGAGCCACAGGCCCTGGAACAACCAACGCAACGCTGCATCTTTTTCCTGGAAGCAAGACTCACCAACCCTGGTTCTGGAGTCAGTTTTCAGGAGGTACTTGGCACTCTCAAACAGTAGCGTGACTTGGCACTGGTGCCAGCTTGGTCCTGGGAGGCGTCCTGTGTAATGCGGAATTTTTGTGAGCCAGAAGGCTGCCCGAGCCACAGGCCCTGGAACACCAACACCGCCGGTTTTCCTGGAGAAACAAGACACACCAAGCCTGGTTCTAAGGGTCAGTTTGCAGGAGGTATTTGGCACTCTCAAATAAGCCCAAGTTTGCACTGCTGCCTGCTTGGGTCTGGAAGGAATCCTGCGCAATGCAGAATTTTAAGAGAGAGTAGGCTGCTCCGAGCCACAGGCCCTGGAACAAGCAACGCTGCCCTTTTCCCTGGAAACATAGCTCACCAAACCTGGTTCTAGGTTTCAGATTGCAGGAGGTACTTGGCACTCTCAAACCAGCCCAAGTGGGCACTGGTGCCAGCTTGGTCCTGGGAGGCATCCTGTGCAATGCGGAATTTTAGGAGCCAGAAGGCTGCTCGGAGCTACCAGGCCCTGGAACAACAACACCGCCCGTTTTCCTGAAGAAACAGATTCACAAACTCTGGTTCTAGGGGTCAGTTTCAGGAGGTACTTGGCACTCTCAAACCAGCACAAGGTTGCACTGGTGCCAGCTTGGTCCTGAGAGGCATCCTGCACAAGTGGAATTTTAGGAGCCAGAAGGCTGCTCTGAGCCACAGGCCCTGGATCACCAATGCTGCCCTTTCCCTGGAAACAAAGCTCACTAACCCTGGTTCATGGTGTCAGATTGCAGGAGGTACTTGGCACTCTCAAACCAGCCCAAGTGGGCGCTGGTGCAGGCTTGCTCTGGAGGCATCCTGCGGCAATGCGGAATTTTTGAGCCAGAAGGCTGCTCAGAGCCACAGGCCCTGGAACACCAACAGCCGCCCGTTTCCTGGAGAACAAGACTCACCAACCAGTGGTTCTAGGGGTCAGTGCGGGAGGTACTGGCAATCTCGAAACAAGCCAAAGTTGCACTGGTGCCGCTTGGTCCTGGGAGGCATCCTGCACAATGCAGAATTTTAGGAGCAGAAGGCTGCTCGAGCCACAGGCCCTGGAACAACGAGCGCTGCCCCTTTTCCCTGCGAAACATAGCTCACCAAACCTGGTTCTAGGTTTCAGATTGCAGGAGGTACTTGGCACTCTCAAACCAGCCCATGTGGGCACTGGTGCATGCTTGGTCCTTGGAGGCATCCTGCGCAATGAAGAATTTTAGAAGCCAGAAGGCTGCTCTGAGCCACAAGCCCTGGAACAAAAACTTTGCCCCATTTCCCAGGTTGGTAAAACTCACCAACCCTAGTTCTAGGAGTCAGATTACATGAGGTACTTGGCACTCTCAAACAAGCCCAAGTTGGCACTGCTGACAGCTTGGGTCTGGGAGGCATCCTGTGCCATGCGGAATTTTAGGAGAGAGTAGGATGCTCCGAGCCACAGGCCCTAGAACAAGCAACGCTGCCCCTTTTCCCTGGAAACATAGCTCACCAAACCTGGTTCTAGGTTTCAGATTGCAGGAGGTACTTGGCACTCTCAAACCAGCACAAGCTGGCGCTGGTGCCAGCTTGCCCTGGAAGGCATCCGGCACAATGCCGAATTTTGGGAGCCAGAAGGCTGCTCCGAGACACAGGCCCTGGAACACCAACAACGCCCGTTTTCCTGGAGAAACAAGACTCACCAACCCTAGTTCTAGGATTCAGTTTGCAGGAGAGTACTTGGCACTCTCAAACCAGCCCAAGTTGGCACTGGTGCCAGCTTGGTCCTGGGAGGCATCCTGCGCAATGCGGAATTTTGGAGCCAGAAGGCTGCTCCGAGCTACAAGCCCTGGAACAAAAACTTTGCCCCATTTCCCAGGTTTGTAAAACTCACCAACCCTGGTTCTAGGAGTCAGTTTGCAGGAGGTACTTGGCACTCTCAAACCAGCCCAAGTTGGCACTGCTGCCAGCTTGGTCCTGGGAGGCATCCTGCGCAATGCAGAATTTGAGCCAGGCT
>NW_026108788.1:0-4988 GCF_022539315.1 Serinus canaria | reverse complement strand
TTGGTCACTCATGGCATGGGGACCCCAATTCCTGAATCACTCTGGGCATGGGATCCCCAACACCTGAAGGTTCCTGACCCCAGAGCACCTCATCTGCCTAGTAGGAGCTGCGCGCCTGGCATGTCATCCCTGGGGCCATGGGGTGGGGGGCACCCCGATATCTGGGTCACTCAGGGCACGGGGACCCCAATTCCTGAGTCACTCAGGCATGGGGACCCCAGTTCCAGAAGGTTCCTGACCCCACAGCTCCTTGTGGGACCCCAACACCTGAAGGTTCCTGACCCCAGAGCACCTCGTCCGCCAGGTAGGAGCTGCGCGCCTGGCACGTCATCCCTGGGGGGCACGGGGTGGGGGCACCCCGATAGCTGGGTCACTCAGGGCACCGGACCCCAATACCTGAGTCACTCAGGGCATGGGGACCCCAATTCCAGAAGGTTCCTGACCCCACAGCACCTTGTGGGACCCCAACACCTGAAGGTTCCTGACCCCAGAGCACCTCATCCACCAGGTAGGAGCTGCGTGCCTGGCACGTCATCCCTGGGGGCACGGGGTGGGGGGCACCCCTATATCTGGGTCACTCAGAGCATGGGGACCCCAATATCTGAGTCATTTAGGGCATGGGAACCCCAACACCTGAATGACCCCACGGCAGTGGGACCCCAACATCTGAAGGTTCCTGACCCCAGAGCACCTCGTCCGCCAGGTAGGAGCTGCACGCCTGGCACGTCATCCCTGTGGGCACAGGGTGGGGGGCACCCCGATATCTGGGTCATGCAGGGCACGGGGACCTCAATTCCTGAAGATTCCTGACCCCACAGCTCCTTGTGGGACCCCAATTCCTGAATCATTCAGGCCATGGGATCCCCAACACCTGAAGGTTCCTGACCCCAGAGCACCTCCACTGCCAGGTAGGAGCTGCACACCTGGCACATCATCCCTGGGGGGCACGGGGTGAGGGCACCCCGATATCTGGGTCACTCAGGGCATGGGGACCTCAATTCTGGAAGAATCCAGGACACGGGAAACCCCAAATCTGGTAGGAGGGGTCTGTGGAACCCCCAGAATTTGGGGCACCCCAATACCTGAAGGCATCTAACCACGTGGAGATGACACGTCCCCACTGAAGTGTCCCCATGGAGATGGGATGTCCCCAAGAAGATGATGTGTCCCCATGTTGGTGTCCCCAAGGAGATGATGTGTCCCAAGAAGTGTCCCCATGGAGGTCATGGATCCCCATGGAGGTGATGTCCCCACGGAGATGAGATGTCCCCAAGAAGATGATGTGTCCCCATGGACATTATCGGTCCCCATGTTGGTGTCCCCAAGGAGATGATGTGTCCCAAGATGATGTGTCCTCATGGAGATGTCCCCATCAAGATGAGGTGTCCCCACAGAGATGATGTGTCCTCATGGAGATGTCCCCATGGATGTGTCCCACGAAGACAATACGTCCCCACAGAGATGATGTGTCCCACGGAGGTGACGTCCCCATGGATGTATCCACACAAAGACACCGTGTCCTTGCACCATTGAGATGTCCCCATGCCACCAAGGCATCCCCGTGCCACCAAGGCATCCCCGTGCAACCGAGATGTCCCTGTGCCACCGAGATGTCCTCGTGCCATCAAGATATCCCTGTGCCACCAAGGCATCCCAGTGCCACCAAGGTGTTCCCCTACCACCAAGGTGGCCCCGTGCCACCGAGATGTGCCCATGCCACCAAGGCATCCCCGTGCCACCGAGATGTCCTGGTGCCACTGAGATGTTCCTGTGCCACCGAGACGTCCCCATAACCCCATACCACCGAGATGTCCCCATGCCACTGAGGCATCCATGTGCCACCAAGGCATCCCCGTGCTACCAAAGTGTCCCCAAGTGTCCCCTGCCCCGTTTACCTGTGGCCTCCACCATGCCCTCGAGGATGACGACGATCTCGAAGTCGTCCCTCTCCAGCTGCCCCCGCGACACGTCCCAGAAGGGGCTGCGCTCGTCGATCTCGTGGCTGATGATGAGCGGCGACACCAGGAAGAGCCGGTCGTCGCCCGTCTCGAAGCCCACGCTCAGGTCGGTCTGGTCGAGCGGGATGAACTCCCCCTCCTGCGTCTGCTTGGACTGGATGAGCTTGGCGCGGATGGAGGCCTCCACGATGTGCGAGTCGCGCAGGTCGCCCACGCGGAACATCAGGCACAGGCGGTCGTCGCGCAGCGACACCACGGCGTGCGAGGAGAACACCAGCGTCTCGGCGCGCTTGTTGGGCTGCGAGATCTTGACGAACATGCAGCCCACCATGAAGGCGTTGACCATGGAGCCCAGGATGGCCTGAAGCAGCAGCAGCACGATGCCCTCGGGGCACGTGTCCGTGATGACGCGGTGGCCGTAGCCGATGGTGGTCTCGGTCTCGATGGAGAAGAGGAAGGCCGACACGAAGCCGTTGAGGTTGTTGACGCACGGCGTCCAGGTGTGGTCGCCCAGGTGCTCCAGGTCGCCGCGGCTGTAGGCGATCACCCACCAGATGAGGCCGAAGAAGAGCCAGGTGAGGGCGTAGGCCAGGATGAAGATGAGGAGGCTGAAGCGCCACTTGAGGTCCACCAGGGTGGTGAAGATGTCGGTCAGGTAGCGGTAGGTCTCGCGCACATTGCCGTGCTGCACGTTGCACTTGCCGTCCTTCTCCACGTAGCGCTGGCGCTTCCGGGCCGCCGAGCCCCCCCCGGCCCCCCAGGGGCGGCGTTTGGGGGCCTGGTGGGGCGGGGGAGGGGGCTTGGCCTCGGCGGGACCCCCGTGGGGACCCCCTCGGGGACCCCGCAGAAGGCGGCGTTGTCCTGAGCCATCGGCGGCGGCTGCGGGGGGACACGGGGGTGAGGGCTGGGGGGACTGGGATGGGGGGAATGGGGGATGGAAGAGTAAAACTGGGGGACTGGATGGGGGATTGGGGATGAGCCCTCAAACTGGGGGACTGGAGGAGGAATGGGGGATGGAGTGCCAAATGGGGAGACTGGAGGGGAAATGGGGGAATGAGCCTCAACGGGGGGACTGGGTGAGGAATGGGGGAATGGAGCCCTCAAACTGGGGGGACTGGGGGATGGAGCCCTCAAACTGGGGGGACTGGGACAGGGGAATGGGGGATGCACCCTCATACTGGGGGGACTGGGATGGGGGAATGGGGGATGGAGCCCTCAAACTGAGGGGACTGGGATGGAGGAATGGGAGGATAGGAGGTGCAAATGGGGGACTGGGATGGGGAAAGGGGGGATGGAGCCCTCAAACTGGGGGACTGGGAGGAGGAAATGGGTCGATGGATGGAGGTGCCAAACTGGGGGGACTGGATGGGAGGAGGGTGGGATGAGGTGCCCAGACTGGGAGACATGGGGGATGGGAAAGGGGGATGGCAGCCCCAAAACTGGGAAGACTGGGGGGATGAAAGCGCCAAACTGGGGGGGACTGGAGTGGGGGGATGGAGATCTCAAACTGGGGGGACTGGGACAGGGCCTTGCACACTCACCCAGCCCCCCCCGCCTTGCACACACACGCGCGTGCACGCGCAGCCGGGTCACGCGCGCACCCCCACCCCCCCCCTTACACACGCGTGTGCCCCGATGGGGGGGGGGGTCCCTGCGGCACCACCCCCAACTCTCCCCCCACCTCCCTCCCCATTCATTCCCGGGTTTGAGGGGGGGGCCCGGCCGGGTTCGAGGGTCTCCCCTTGCCCCCCCCCCCCACTCCCCGCGCCCCCCGCCCGCTCTCACCGCTGCCGCAGCCCCGCTCGCTCCGCGCGCTCCGGGCCCCCCCCCCCCGCCCCGTTCCCCGGCAACGGCCGCGCTCGGATAAAAATACCGGGAGCCCCCGCCCCCCCCCCCACCGGCCCCCCCCCACCGCACGGACACTAGCCCGGGGGTGGCCAGCGCTAGCCCAACCCCCCCCGGATCGTTTTTCGCCCCCATCATCACCGCAACTCCTCCATAATTAGCGCGACCCCCCCAAAAATCATTAGCCCGGGGGTGCTCCTCATTAGCCCAGCCCCCCCCACCCCCACCCCAGGCTCACGCCCCCTCATCGCTGGCCCGGGGGTGGCCAGCGCTTGCCCAGCCCCCCCCTCCCGGCCCCCCGGGTTCAGCTGCACCCCCTGAATTATCACAGCCCCCCCCCCCCATCATTAGTCCTTCATTAATTAGCCCAGCCGCCCCTGCGCTAGCCCAGGGCTGCAGTTCGCTCCCTCGGATTAGCCCCCCCCCATAATTAGCCGGGGGGGGCCGTCATTAGCCCAGCCCCCTCCTCGGCTCAGCCCCTCCCTCCCCCCTTCACTCGCCCGGGGGTCTCCATCATTAGCCCAGACCCCCGCTATCACTAGCCAAGGGGTCTCCACTGCTAGCCCAGAGACCCCCATCATTAACCCAGAGCCCCCTGCCCTTACACAAGGCCCCCCACTAGCCCAGGACACCCCATCACTGGCCCAGGGGTCCCCCTCAATTGCCCACCCCCCCACTAGCCCAGGGCCCGGCCCGGCCCCGCCCCCCCCGGTAGCCCCCGCCCCGGGGTCACTCGCCCGCCCCTCCCCCCCCCCGGGTGGACAAAGGATCTTTGTGGCTCCGGAGCGGCCGGGAAGGGCCTGGAGTGGGGCAGCCACGGACACACGGACAGACGGACACAGTGACCATCCACCCATGGACACACGGACACACTGACCATTGACCATCCACCCATGACACACGGACACACTGACCATGGACACACTGACCATCCACCCACGGACACACGGACACACTGACCATGGACACACTGACCATCCACCCACGGACACATGGACACACGGACACACTGACCGACACACTGACCATCCACCCACGGACACACGGACACACTGACCATCCATCCATCCACCCACGGACACACGGACACACTGACCATCCATCCATCCACCCATGGACACACGGACACACAGTGTCACCCCAGGCATTCCCCGGTGCCCTCAAGGGGGGACCCTGCCCGGACCC
>NW_026108787.1:0-5010 GCF_022539315.1 Serinus canaria | reverse complement strand
TTCCAGAGTTTAAACTACTTGAACCTAGGAAAAGGAAAACTTCGCAAGCAACTTTTCTTGCACATTTGGAAGCTGTTTGAAGCACTCCGTGGGGAATCTTACTATTTCATTTCGTCTAGGAGCTGGTAAGAACTCGACTAGCTTCCTGAAAAAGTCGAGAGTTTCTTGCTGTGCTGGCACAGTTTTTTCTTGAGAGAAAGCCTGGAAAAGCTTTTTCGCTAAGATGTAGGCGGCAGGTGCCGCGAAAGACGGGTTACCGCAACTCGCCGAAGGTAGGTGCCGGTGCCTTGCGTCTTTCGGCAGAAGCCGCGGTCCGGAGCGCACCGCATCCGCCACAACGCTTTGTGCGTGAAAAGCCGCTTCTTCGCCTCCGGGCGATGGAGAGCTCGGCAGATGCTGAGACGCGTTAAAGGAAGGCGCAAAGCACCGGGATTGAGTGCACAGCACTCAAACTGAGCCAGGACAAGAACTAACCACTTTCCAGACGTTTAAACTTACTTGAACCTAGGAAGGGAAAAACTTCTCAAACAACTTTTCTTTGCATCTTTCTAAGCTATTTGAAGCACTCCGTGGGGAATCTTACTATTTCATTTCGTCTCGGAGCTGGTAAGAACTCGACTAGCTTCATGAAAAACGTCGAGAGATTCTCGCTGTGCTGGCACAGTTTTTTCTTGAGAGAAAGCCTGGAAAAGCTTTTTCGCTAAGATGTAGGCGGCAGGAGCCGCGAAAGACGGGTTACCGCAACTCGCCGAAGGTAGGTGCCGGTTCCCGGCGTCTTTCGGAAGAAGCCGCGGTTCGGAGCGCACCGCGGCCCGCACAATGCTCTGTGCGCGAAAGAGACGCTTCTTCACCTCCGGGCGACGGAGAGCTTGGCAGATGCTGATATGCGAAGAACGAAGGCGCAAAGCACCGGGATTGCGTGCACAGCACTCAAACTGAGCCAGGACAAGAACTAACCACTTTCCAGACGGTTAAACTTACTTGAACCTAGGAAAAGGAAAACTTCTCAAACAACTTTTCTTTGCATCTTTCTAAACTATTTGAAGCTCTCCGTGGGGAATCTACTATTAATTTCGTCTCGTAGCTGGTAAGACCTCGACTAGCTTCATGAAAAACGTCGAGAGATTCTTGCTGTGCTGGCACAGTTTTTTCTTGAGAGAAGCCTGGAAAAGCTTTTTCGCTAAGATGTAGGCGGCAGGGGCCGCGAAAGACGGGTTACCGCAATTTGCCGAAGGTAGGTGCCGGTTCCCGGCGTCTTTCGGCAGAAGCCGCGGTCCAGAGCGCACCGAAACCGGCAGGATGCTTTGTGCGCGAAAGAGCCGATTCTTCGCCTCCGGGAGACGGAGAACTTGGCAGATGCTGATATGCGAAGAACGAAGGCGCAAAGCACCGGGATTGCGTGCACAGCACTCAAACAGAGCCAGGACAAGAACTAACCACTTTCCAGACGTTTAAACTTACTTGAACCTAGGAAAAGTAAAACTTCACAAGCAACTTTTCTTTGCACCTTTCTAAACAATTTGAAGCACTCCGTGCGGAATCTTACTTTTTCATTTCGTCTCGGAGCTGGTAAGAACTCGACTAGCTTCATGAAAAACGTCGAGAGATTCTTGCTGTGCTGGCACAGTTTTTTCTTGAGAGAAAGCCTGGAAAAGCTTTTTTGCTAAGATGTAGGCGGCAGGAGCCGCGAAATACGGGTTACCGCAACTCGCCGAAGGTAGGTGCCGGTGCCTTGCGTCTTTCGGCAGAAGCCGCGGTCCAGAGCGCACCGCGACCGGAACAATACTCTGTGCGCGAAAGAGCCGATTCTTCGCCTCCGGGCGATGGAGAGCTCGGCAGATACTGATATGCGAAGAACGAAGGCGCAAAGCAACGGGATTGCGTGCACAGCACTCAAACTGAGCCAGGACAAGAACTAACCACTTTCCAGACGTTTAAACTTACTTGAACCTAGGAAAAGGAAAACTTCGCAAGCGACTTTCTTTGCTCCTTTCTAAGCTGTTTGAAGCACTCCGGGGGAATCTTACTATTTCTTTTCGTCTCGGAGCTGGTAAGAACTCGACTAATTTCATGAAAAACGTCGAGTAATTCTCGCTCTGCTGGCACAGTTTTTTCTTGATAGAAAGCCTGGAAAAGCTTTTTTGCTAAGATGTAGGCGGCAGGAGCCGCGAAAGACGGGTTACCGCAACTCGCCGACGGTAGGTGCCGGTTCCCGGCGTCTTTCGGCAGAAGCCGCGGTCCGGAGCGCACCGCGACCGCCCACAATGCTTTGTGCGCGAAAAGCCGCTTCTTCGCCTCGGGGCGATGGAGAGCTCGGCAGATGCTGAGACGCGTTAAAGGAAGGCGCAAAGCACCGGGATTGAATGCACAGCACTCAAACTGATCCAGGACAAGAACTAACCACTTTCCAGACGTTTAAAGTTACTTGAACCTAGGTAGGGAAAAACTTCTCAAACAACTTTTCTTGCATCTTTCTAATTATTTGAAGCACTCCGTGGGGAATCTTATTATTTCATTTCGTCTCGGGGCTGGTAGAACTCGACTAGCTTCATGAAAAAGTCGAGAGTTTCTTGCTGTGCTGGCAGAGTTTTTCTTGAGAGAAAGCCTGGAAAAGCTTTTTCGCTAAGATGTAGGCAGCAGGAGCCGCGAAAGACAGGTTACTGCAACTCGCCGAAGGTAGGTGCCGGTGCCCGACGTCTTTCGGCAGAAGCCGCGGTCCGGAGCGCACCGCGGCCGGCACGTTGCTCGGTGCGCGAAAGAGCCGATTCTTCGCCTCCGAGGGACGGAGAGCTCGGCAGATGTTGATATGCGAAGAACGAAGGCGCAAAGCACCGGGATTGCGTGCACAGCACTCAAACTGAGCCAGGACAAGAACTAACCACTTTCCAGACGTTTAAACTTACTTGAACCTAGGAAAAGGAAAACTTCGCAAGCAACTTTTCTTTGCACCTTTCTAAGCTGTTTGAAGCACTCCGGGGGGAATCTTACTATTTCTTTTCGTCTCGGAGCTGGTAAGAACTCGACTAGCTTCATGAAAAACGTCGAGAGATTCTCGCTGTGCTGACACAGTTTTTTCTTGAGAGAAAGCCTGGAAAAGCTTTTTCGCGAAGATGTAGGCGGCAAGAGCCGCAGAAGACGGGTTACCGCAACTCGCCGAAGGTAGGTGCCGGTGCCTTGCGTCTTTCGGCAGAAGCCGCGGTCCAGAGCGCACCGCGACCGGAACAATACTCTGTGCGCGAAAGAGCCGATTCTTCGCCTCCGGGCGACGGAGAGCTCGGCAGATGCTGATATGCGAAGAACGAAGGCGCAAAGCACCGGGATTGCGTGCACAGCACTCAAACTGAGCCAGGACAAGAACTAACCACTTTCCAGACTTTTAAACTTACTTGAACCTAGGAAAAGGAAAACTTCGCAAGCAACTTTTCTTTGCACTTTTCTAAGCTGTTTGAAGCTCTCCGTGGGGAATCTTACTATTTCTTTTCGTCTCGGAGCTGGTAAGAACTCGACTAGCTTCATGAAAAACGTCGAGAGATTCTCGCTGTGCTGACACAGTTTTTTCTTGAGAGAAAGCCTGGAAAAGCTTTTTCGCGAAGATGTAGGCGGCAGGTGCCGCGAAAGACGGGTTACCGCAACTTGCCGAAGGTAGGTGCCGGTGCCTTGCGTCTTTCGGCAGAAGCCGCGGTCCGGAGCGCACCGCGACCGCCACAATGCTTTGTGCGTGAAAAAGCCGCTTCTTCGCCTCCGGGCGATGGAGAGCTCGGCAGATGCTGAGACGCGTTAAAGGAAGGCGCAAAGCACCGGGATTGAATGCACAGCACTCAAACTGATCCAGGACAAGAACTAACCACTTTCCAGACGTTTAAACTTACTTGAACCTAGGAAGGGAAAAACTTCTCAAACAACTTTTCTTTGCATCTTTCTAAACTATTTGAAGCACTCCGTGGGGAATCTTACTATTTCATTTCGTCGCGGAGCTGGTAAGAACTCGACTAGCTTCATAAAAAACGTTGAGAGATTCTCGCTGTACTGGCACAGTTTTTCTTGAGAGAAAGCCTGGAAAAGCTTTTTCGCTAAGATGTAGGCGGCAGGAGCCGCGAAAGACGGGTTACCGCAACTCGCCGAAGGTAGGTGCCGGTTCCCGGCGTCTTTCGGCAGAAGCCGCGGTTCGGAGCGCACCGCGGCCCGCACAATGCTCTGTGCGCGAAAGAGACGCTTCTTCGCCTCCGGGCGACGGAGAGCTCGCCAGATGCTGAGACGCGTTAAACGAAGGCGCAATGCACCGGGATTGAGTGCACAGCACTCAATCTGAGCCAGGACAAGAACTAACCACTTTCCAGACGGTTTAAACTTACTTGAACCTAGGAAAAGGAAAACTTCTCAAACAACTTTTCTTCGCATCTTCTAAGGTATTGAAGCACTCCGTGGGGAAACTTACTGTTTCATTTCGTCTCGGAGCTGGTAAGAACTCGACTAGCTTCATGAAAAACGTCGAGAGATTCTCGCTGTGCTGGCACAGTTTTTTCTTGAGAGAAAGCCTGGAAAAGCTTTTTCGCTAAGATGTAGGCGGCAAGAGCCGCAGAAGACGGGTTACCGCAACTTGCCGAAGGTAGGTGCCGGTGCCTTGCGTCTTTCGGCAGAAGCCGCGGTCCAGAGCGCACCGCGACCGGAACAATACTCTGTGCGCGAAAGAGCCGATTCTTCGCATCCAGGAGACGGAGAGCTCGGCAGATGCTGATATGCGAAGAACGAACGCGCAAAGCACCGGAATTGCGTGCACAGCACACAAACAGAGCCAGGACAAGAACTAACCACTTTCCAGACCTTTAAACTTACTTGAACCTAGGAAAAGGAAAACTTCGCAAGCAACTTTTCTTTGCACCTTTGTAAGCTGTTTGAAGCACTCCGGGGGAATCTTACTATTTAGTTTCGTCTCGTAGCTGGTAAGAACTCGACTAGCTTCATGAAAAACGTCGAGAGATTCTCGCTGTGCTGGCACAGTTTTCTTGAGAG
>NW_026108786.1:0-5020 GCF_022539315.1 Serinus canaria | reverse complement strand
CCCGCCCCTTTAAACCGCTCCCCCCCCTTTTTGTCCCCGCCCCCTCAGCCTCCGCCTGCTCCTTCAACGCCGCCCGCGGCAGGACGGGGCCCCGTGACGTCACTCCCAGCCCAGCCAATGAGCATCCAGGTAAGCTCATGACGTCGCTGGCGCGCGCGCTTCCTTAGCGCGGGATGGGCGTGGTCGCGGGGACTGGGTGGGCGTGTCCCGGCGCTCCCTGCCCCCTGATTGGCCGCAGGTGAAAGGTGTGTCCGGAGGGGGGAAGGGGGAGGGGTCTGGGGGGGAGGGGGGGTTGTTCCCATGGCAACAGTTGGGTGACACTGCCCCCTCCCCCCCCCCGGTGACGTCGCGGACGGGACGCCGCTGTCAGGCGGCTCCGGGGGTACCTGGGGGGCGGGGGAGGGGCGGGGGGGATGGGGGGAGGGGTGGGGGTCCCGAGGGGGGAGGGGGTGAGCGGGGGGGGGGTCCCTCCGCCATTTCTTCCCCCCCCCCAAATTCCCCCGGGAGGTTCCGGTTGTCCCGCCCCTCCCCCCTCCCCTCCCCCCCGCGTGCCCTCCCCCTCCCACCTGTGTCACCTCCCCCCCTCCCCCCCAGGTGTCACCCCCTGCCCTCCGCTGTCGCTGTCCCCTCCCCCCCGTCCCTGCTGAGGGTGTGACACACCCCCCCATAACGTCACAGCATGACGTCACTCTGCCCCGCCCCCTTCCCGTGTTTGTCACCGGTGTCCCCTCGTGGTGACGTCATGCCGCCCTCAGCCCTCCCCCCCGCAGTGACGTCACACCCATCCCCTCACAGCGACACCCAACCCATGACGTCACTCACTCACGTGATGACGCCACCACCCGGCACCTCCAGATGACGTCACGCCCCTCCCTTTGCTGTGACTGTGACGTCACCCTGGAGAATCCCTTGGTGTCACTTTGTCACCCGCGTCCCGGGGTTGTGACCCCTCCAGTGACCCCGGCTACCCCCAAATCCGGGTGTTTCACCCCAATCCAGGGTGTTGACCCCTCCAGTGACCCCAGGTGCCCCAAATCCAGGTGTTCCCCCCAAATTTGGATAGTTCACCCCAAATCCAGATGTTTCCCCCAAATCCAGGTATTTCACCCCAAATCCAGGTGTTCCCCCAAATCACGGGTGTTCCCCCCCAAATCGGCTGTCGTGACCCCTCTCTCGGTGTGTCCCCCTCCCCCCCCAGGAGGCCCGGCCGGCTGTGACCCCCCCCCGAGGACCCCCGGAGCTGCAACACCCAGTCCATGAGGGCCCCGCGCACAGGTGGGCACTGGGAGGGACTGGGGGGCACTGGGGAGGGACTGGGGGCACTGGGATGGGCACTGGGTGGGTAACTGGGAGGGCAATGGGGGGGGCACTGGGAGGGACTGGGGGGCACTGGGAGGGACTGGGGGGCAACTGGGAGGCACTGGGTGGTACTGGGGGGGTACTGGGAGGGCACTGGGAGAGCACTGGGAGGTACTGGGGTATACTGGGGGGCAACTGGGAGGGACTGGGTGGTACTGGGGGGTACTGGGAGGGCACTGGGTTCCTCCCCGGTGGTTCTGCCCCGGCTGCCCCCGCGGTTCCCGGTGGTTCTGCCCCCGCTACCCCCCTCAGTTCCCGGTGGTTCTGCCCCTCTCCCCCCTCAGTTCCCGGTGGTTCTGCCCGGCTCCCCCGCTGTTCCCGGTGGTTCTGCCCCCGCCCCCCCGCTGTTCCCGGTGGTTCTGCCCCCGCTCCCCCCCTCAGTTCCCGGTGGTTCTGCCCCACTCCCCCGCTGTTCCCGGTGGTTCTGCCCCCGCTCCCCCCCTCAGTTCCCGGTGGTTCTGCCCCGGCTCCCCCCGCGGTTCCGGGTGGTTCTGCCCCCGCTCCCCCCCGCGGTTCCCGGTGGTTCTGCCCCGGCTCCCCCCGCTGTTCCCGGTGGTTCTGCCCCCAGTCCCCCCTCAGGTCCCGGTGGTTCTGCCCCCGCTCCCCCCTCAGTTCCTCCCCGGTGGTTCAGTCCCGTCCGCCATTTTGAGCCGCCTCAGGCCGGGCAGGCCCCGACACAAAATGGCGGCGCTGGGCCTGGGCCGGCGACCCCGGGAAGGGGACAGGGGACCCAAAACCCCACAGTGACCCCCGGGACAGGTGACAGAGTGACCCCAAAACTTCACAGTGACCTTATAACCCCAGAGTGACCCCCGGGACAGGTGATAGAGTGACCCCAGAACCCCACAGTGACCACAAAACCTCACAGTGACCCCCGGGACAGGGGACACCAAACCCTGAGGGACCCCAAAACCCCAGAGTGACCCCAAATAGCGAGCCAGGTGTCTGGGTGACCCCAAATCATGGCCCTGCTTACCCAGGTGACTCCAAATTGTGGTGTCACCTGTGTGGTGTCACACAGGTGACACCAAATAAAGGATTCAGCCATGCAGGTGACCCCAAAAAGGGCATCCAGGTCTCTGGGTGACCCCAAATAAAGACTCAGGGGACCTCAAGTTGTAGCTCCACCCACCCAGGTGACACCAAATCGCGTCCCCACCCATGCAGGTGACCCCAAAAGGGGCACCCAGGTGTTCATCCAGCCCCATGGAAAGGACTCAAGTGACCCCAAACCATGTCCCCACCCCCATAGGTGACCCCAAACCATGTCCCTACCCACACAGGTGACCCCAAACCATGTCCCCACCCATCCAGGTGACCCCAAACCGTGTCCCCACCCCCACAGGTGACCCCAAACTGTTTCCCCACCCCCATAGGTGACCCCAAACCATGTCCCTACCCACACAGGTGACCCCAAACCGTGTCCCCACCCCCACAGGTGACCCCAAACTGTTTCCCCATCCCCATAGGTGACCCCAAACCATGTCCTGACCCACCCAGGTGACCCCAAATTTTATCCCCCCCCACCCAGGTGACCCCAAATCATGTCCCCACCCCCATAGGTGACCCCAAACTGTTTCCCCACCCACCCAGGTGACCCCAAACCGTGTCCCCACCACCATAGGTGACCCCAAACCATGTCCCCACCCCCACAGGTGACCCCAAACCGTTTCCCCACCCCCACAGGTGACCCCAAACCGTGTCCCCACCCCCATAGGTGACCCCGTCCCCCTGTCCCCCGCAGGTGGCCGGCGCAGGGATGGCTCCGGTCGTGGAGGTGTCGGACGCCGGGCACTGCCGGGCGCTGCTGCTGGAGCTGAACGAGCAGCGCCTGCGGGGACAGTTCTGCGACGTCACCATCATCGCCGAGGACACCAAATTCCGCGCCCATAAGAACGTCCTGGCCGCCTCCAGCCCCTTCTTCAAGCGGGCGCTGGCCCAGGAGCCCACCTGCCCCTCGCCCGCCCAGGTGCTGGAGCTGCCGGGCGTCCAGGCCGGCGTCTTCTCCGACGTCCTCAACTTCATCTACAACTCGCGCCTGGCCGTGCCCTCGCCGGCGGCCGCGCGGGCGCTGGGGGCCGTGGGCCGGCGCCTCGGCATCCCCTCGCTGCAGGGCCTGGAGGCCGGGCCGCCCGCTCCTCCTCCTCCTCCTCCTCCTCCTCCTCCTCCTCCTCCTCCTCCTCCTCCTCCTCCTGCTCCTGCTCCTCCAGCACCGCGGGACATGAACGGCACCTGGAGCCCCCCGGCGCCCGCGGCCGAGCTCACCTGCGGGGCACAGGAGGGCGAGGAGGTGGCACCGTCGTCGTCGCCGTCGCTGCGGTGCGGGCTGTGCGGGCGCGGCTTCGGCTCGGCGGCGGCGCTGGGCTTCCACGCCAAGCTGCACCGCGGGCGCCGCGGGCTGTGCTGCCGGCACTGCGGCAAGAGCTTCATCCACGTCAAGCGCCTGCAGACGCACGAGGTCGGCTGTCGCGACGGCGACGGGGAGGGGGACGGCGACGCCGCCGGCACCGCCAGCACGGATGTCACCGTCGCCGGCGGCGCCGCCGCCGTCGCCGCGACCGGCCCGGCGGCGTCGGCGCCGAGGGCGGCCAAGAAGGCGCTGCTGCTGCGGCACCGCGCGCTGGAGCCGGGCGCGGAGCAGGAGCCGCTGGTCAAGGTGGTGGACGGGCAGGTGCTGTACCTGTGCGGGGTGTGCCAGCGCTCCTACATGACCCTGTCCAGCCTGAAGCGCCACGCCAACGTCCACTCGTGGCGCCGCAAGTACCCGTGCCGCTACTGCGACAAGGTGTTCGCGCTGGCCGAGTACCGCACCAAGCACGAGGTGTGGCACACGGGCGAGCGCCGCTACCAGTGCATCTTCTGCTGGGACACCTTCGTCACCTACTACAACCTCAAGACGCACCAAAAAGCCTTCCACGGCATCAGCCCGGGGCTCATCGCCTCCGAGAAGACGCCCAACGGCGGCTACCGGCCCAAGCTCAACGCGCTCAAGCTCTACCGCCTGCTGCCCATGCGGGCCAACAAGCGGCCCTACAAGACCTACAGCCAGGGCGCCGTGCCCGACGGGGCCGCGCCGGCGCCGGCGACCGCGCCGGGGGACGCCGGGGTCACCGCATTTCCTCCGGCGGCACCGCCGCGGCCGGAGCCCGCCTCGGTCATCGCCTTCGGCCGCGCGGCGCCGCCCTCGGTCATCGTACGAGGCGGCGGCCTCGGCGCCGCCTCGTACATCTCCTACAACTTCCGGGCGGGCGAGGAGGCGCCGGGAGCGGCCGAGGCGCCGGCGGCGGCGCCGGTGACGCCGGCGGTGCCCATCAAGAAGCAGGTGCTGCGCGAGTACATCGAGGCGCAGCGCGCCGCCGCCGAGGAGGGCGCGACCGCCGCCGCCGCCGCCGCCGCCGCGCCCCAGAACGGCTCCGGCGGCGGCCGCACCATGACCTACGTGGCCAAGCCGGCCTACGCGGGCTCGGCGGGCGAGGGGCTGTGCCAGATCACCGTGCGCATCGGCGAGGAGGCCATCGTCAAGCGCCGCATCTCCGGCACCGACCTGCGCGGCGACGGCGCCGGGGAGCGCCGCGGCGACAACGACAGCGACGCCGAGGACCGGCTCTGGCGGCCCTACTACTCCTACAAGCCCAAGAGGAAGACGGGCGGCGCTGCCGGG
>NW_026108785.1:0-5029 GCF_022539315.1 Serinus canaria | reverse complement strand
GCTCTGGTAACATTGCTTTTTTCTCTGCACCTTTCCCTTTATATATTGTAGGAAAGAATTGCTGCATTGTTGCAGACCTGCTACGAGATTGGGTTCGCACGGTTTTTTCTTGGGCTGCCAATGTAGGCTGAATACCTGCACGTCCCCCTGGGGGGGGTGAAGCCTGCCTTTCAGGGATCGGAGCCATGGGGATCGGGACCGGGGAAGGGGTGGAGCCCCGGGAACTGGAGCTGTGGCCACACCCCCTCCTCGTCCGAGATGCCACCGGGGGCGGGACCCTCCCCCTGCCGCGCTCCGCCCGCACCCTCCGTGCTCGCGCGGCCCCGGGAACGCCCCCCGTCTCCCCTGAGCTGACGTCACTGTCTCCGCCCCGCTCCGTCTCCGATGCCTCCCCCTCGGTCTCCGCCTCCGACTCTCCCTCCCCCTCTGACGTCGTATTCACGCCCCGCCTCCTCGCGACAAGCTCGCCCCGCGCTTTGGCCCGCGTGCGCGCTGCGATCCGGGTAGAACGCCGCATCCCTGTTTCCGGGTGTTGTGATGTCATTGTCATGCGTTTCTTGTGCCTCCCGCCGGGCCCCGCCTGGGTCTCTGAGGCTCCGCTCGCCTCACTGCCCGTATCTGAGATGGACGCAGTGGAGCTTCCGCCCTTCCCAGAAATCCCGCGCGCCCCCGGTCCCGCGCACTCTTCCCGCCCCGCGCGTATCATCTGAGCCGCCGCTTCCGGCACGGCACCCGTACCACCCGTGCTATGCCCCCCTGCCCTCACAAATCCTCCTTCCCCGCCCGGAACCGCCGCCGCCGCCGCCCCCGACGCCGCCCCTATTGCGCAATCACGGTCGCCGCGGCTCGGTGCCTCCGTGCCGGTCCCGCTCCCCTCCACCCCCGTTCGCGACTTCACACCCCCTCCTGTCTTTTCCGCCCTCGGCTCCTGTAACTCGGGAATTTCCCCCCCAACAGGATCGCCTGGCTCTGGGACAGGACTCGTGTCTGACTCGGTGTCTGAGTCTCCTAAATTCTCTGGGGTCTCAGGACGCTTTGGGGTTTTCTTGGGTTTTCGGGGAATTGGAAGTGAAGGCAGTTCTAATTTTTCCTGTCCCTCCTCTTCTTCGGGGACAGTTTTTCCCGGGCTATCTGAGACCAGAGTTAGTCTCTGTCCCGTGCCCTGACCCCCCCTTTTCTTTCCGGGGTTTTTATCACCTAACTGCCCGGCTGCGCTTCTAGCTTCAGCCGAAATTGCCTCCAACATAATCCTTGCTGGAGATAATAACTTCAAGGCTGCCTCATCCTTTTCTGTTGCTAGCAAATATATGTGCCTGTTGACCTCCTGCCAGAAACCCACTTCAAATAACAACCGGGTCTCTGAATGCGGGTAATTAAGTCTGACCCACAGTAATAAATCTTTAAGATGTTTCTTGGGAATTCCCTTTGTGTGCATCTGTGCCAAGCCTTGTAAGGCCGCTAAGATTTCTAATTGCTCCTTAGTGTATGTGCCTCCCATAGTGATTGATGTTTTAAATCTGAACCTTCTCACCGAATTTGTGTCGTCGGGGCAGTCCGAAGGCTCCTGGTCCTGTCCAGCAGTCCGCAGGAGATGGGATCAGAGGCGCCTTTCTGATTCCGGTCCGGGCTGTCCTGGTACGAGTCTCCTTCGGTGGAAGAGGAGTGCGATGATTGTTGATGGTCTCAGTGGCTGCTGCTGTTCAGTGGCTGCTGCTTTCTCCGTCTGCAGACGCTGCTTTCTCCGGGAGATATCAGCGTACTCCCGGGAACGAGTCCAGCTGTGGGAGCTGCCCGCCTGGCTCAGGCTGTGTTCCTCCTGTGCTCTTCCTGAGCCCGTCTCGAGCCCACCTGAGCCCTTCTTGAGCTCACCTGAGCCCACCCAGGGACGCCAGATGTCCGATCGGCTGTGTGTCTCTGTCGGACATGCGTGGGGTGGTTCGCGTGGGACGGTTCGCAGGCAGCCCGCGATGAAAAGACGAGTCTGGACTCCTCTATAGTTCAGTCTTCGGGTTGTTTATTAAAGCTTATCTCTAAGGTTTTTGTTCTGCCCAGCCGAGATCTGACCAGCAAGGCAGCCACAAGCACTCTCTGCCCCTTTAGGGCGGTCGTACATTCTTATACTGATAATTGCGTATGTGATATTTACAATTTTTCTCCAATACCCATCACCTTTATTAAACAGTGCACCTTTAGTATGAACCAATCTAAAATGCACACATCACAGAGAAGATGGATGACAAGAAGAAGGGGAAAAGCCACGAGGTCGGGCCTGAATCCTCCATCTTGCCTCCATTAGACCCCCCTGTACCAAAATCCTAAAACCTACATTCAATTCTATAAAAACACCTGCCCTACACCATTCAAACCTCTGAAACTTCCATACCCTCATACTTTGATAGCACGACCCTTGAAGGGTCAAAATCAAGCCACCAGGTGCCCTAGGCTACATTCCAGGACTTCTGACACCCCAAGGGGTCTCCCTGGGACTCAGAGCATCCGAGGAGATGCGCTGGGTTCCCACAGCCTCCCAGGACCAAGCTGGCACCAGTGCCAACTTGGGCTGGTTTGAGAGTGCCAAGTACCTCCTGCAAACTGACACCATCAACTAGGGTTGGTGAGTTTTATTTCCCAGGGAAAAGGGGCGGTTTTTGTGTTCTAGGGGCTGTGGCTCAGAGCAGCCTTCTGGCTCTTAAAATTCCGCATATCGCAGGATGCCTCCCAGGACCAAGCTGGCACCAGTGCCAACTCAGGCTGGTTTGAGAGTGCCAAGTACCTCCTGCAAACTGACACCATCAACTAGGGTTGGTGAGTTTTGCTTACCTGGGAAAAGGGGCAGCGTTGGTGTTGCAGGGCCGTTGGCTCAAAGCAGCCTTCTGGCTCCTAAAATTCCGCATATCGCAGGATGCCTCCCAGGACCAAGCTGGCACCAGTGCCAACTCAGGCTGGTTTGAGAGTGCCAAGTACCTCCTGCAAACTGACACCATCAACTAGGGTTAGTGAGTTTTGCTTACTTGGGAAAAGGGGCGGTTTTTTGTTCCAGGGACGGTGGCTCAGAGCAGCCTTCTGGCTTTTAAAATTCCGCATATCGCAGGATGCCTCCCAGGACCAAGCTGGCACCAGTGCCAAGTCAGGCTGGTTTGAGAGTGCCAAGTACCTCCTGCAAACTGACACCATCAACTAGGGTTGGTGAGTTTTATTTCCCAGGGAAAAGGGGCGGTTTTTGTGTTCTAGGGGCTGTGGCTCAGAGCAGCCTTCTGGCTTTTAAAATTCCGCATATCGCAGGATGCCTCCCAGGAACAAGCTGGCACCAGTGCCAACTCAGGCTGGTTTGAGAGTGCCAAGTACCTCCTGCAAACTGACACCATGAACTAGGGTTAGTGAGTTTTGCTTACCTGGGAAAAGGGGCAGCGTTTGTTGTTGCAGGGCCGGTGGCTCAGAGCAGCCTTCTGGCTTTTAAAATTCCGCATATCGCAGGATGCCTCCCAGGACCAAGCTGGCACCAGTGCCAACTCAGGCTGGTTTGAGAGTGCCAAGTACCTCCTGCAAACTGACACCATGAACTAGGGTTAGTGAGTTTTGCTTACCTGGGAAAAGGGGCGGTTTTTTGTTCCAGGGCCGGTGGCTCAGAGCAGCCTTCTGGCTTTTAAAATTCCGCATATCGCAGGATGCCTCCCAGGACCAAGCTGGCACCAGTGCCAAGTCAGGCTGGTTTGAGAGTGCCAAGTACCTCCTGCAAACTGACACCATCAACTAGGGTTGGTGAGTTTTATTTCCCAGGGAAAAGGGGCGGTTTTTGTGTTCTAGGGGCTGTGGCTCAGAGCAGCCTTCTGGCTTTTAAAATTCCGCATATCGCAGGATGCCTCCCAGGACCAAGCTGGCACCAGTGCCAACTCAGGCTGGTTTGAGAGTGCCAAGTACCTCCTGCAAACTGACACCATCAACTAGGGTTGGTGAGTTTTATTTCCCGGGGAAAAGGGGCGGTTTTTGTGTTCTAGGGTCTGTGGCTCAGAGCAGCCTTCTGGCTTTTAAAATTCCGCATATCGCAGGATGCCTCCCAGGACCAAGCTGGCACCAGTGCCAACTTGGGCTGGTTTGAGAGTGCCAAGTACCTCCTGCAAACTGACACCATCAACTAGGGTTAGTGAGTTTTGCTTACCTGGGAAAAGGGGCGGTTTTTTGTGTTCCAGGGCCGGTGGCTCAGAGCAGCCTTCTGGCTCCTAAAATTCCGCATATTGCAGGATGCCTCCCAGGACCAAGCTGGCACCAGTGCCAACTTGGGCTGGTTTGAGAGTGCCAAGTACCTCCTGCAAACTGACACCATCAACTAGGGTTGGTGAGTTTTATTTCCCAGGGAAAAGGGGCGGTTTTTCTGTTCTAGGGGCTGTGGCTCAGAGCAGCCTTCTGGCTCCTAAAATTCCGCATATCGCAGGATGCCTCCCAGGACCAAGCTGGCACCAGTGCCAAGTCAGGCTGGTTTGAGAGTGCCAAGTACCTCCTGCAAACTGACACCATCAACTAGGGTTGGTGAGTTTTATTTCCCAGGGAAAAGGGGCGGTTTTTGTGTTCTAGGGGCTGTGGCTCAGAGCAGCCTTCTGGCTTTTAAAATTCCGCATATCGCAGGATGCCTCCCAGGACCAAGCTGGCACCAGTGCCAAGTCAGGCTGGTTTGAGAGTGCCAAGTACCTCCTGCAAACTGACACCATCAACTAGGGTTGGTGAGTTTTGCTTACCTGGGAAAAGGGGCAGCGTTGGTGTTGCAGGGCCGGTGGCTCAGAGCAGCCTTCTGGCTCCTAAAATTCCGCATATCGCAGGATGCCTCCCAGGACCAAGCTGGCACCAGTGCCAACTCAGGCTGGTTTGAGAGTGCCAAGTACCTCCTGCAAACTGACACCATCAACTAGGGTTGGTGAGTTTTATTTCCCAGGGAAAAGGGGCGGTTTTTGTGTTCTAGGGGCTGTGGCTCAGAGCAGCCTTCTGGCTTTTAAAATTCCGCATATCGCAGGATGCCTCCCAGGACCAAGCTGGCACG
>NW_026108784.1:0-5035 GCF_022539315.1 Serinus canaria | reverse complement strand
CCTT
This sequence comes from Serinus canaria, assembly GCF_022539315.1. Lineage (NCBI taxonomy): Eukaryota > Metazoa > Chordata > Aves > Passeriformes > Fringillidae > Serinus > Serinus canaria. The sequence continues at coordinate 5,031 of NW_026108784.1, read as the reverse complement.
GGCTCTGCACAGGAGAGCTCTTCATCCCCTTTCTCTCTTTTCCTCCCTCTGGGCATGGAGGGAGCTCCTGACTTCAGCCTGTGACTGGTGTGTGTGTGCAAAGAGCAAATGTGGGCAGAATTGGGGCAGGGAGGATTTGGGGGGTCCTTGGGATCTGTGCTGGGCACAGAAGGTGTTTTCCATTGCTCTGAGAATGTCTGCTGTGGAAAGTGGATTTAATATCCAGCAGAGGAATGACTTTTGCATTTTGATGGAGCTGTGCCTTCCCTTGGCTTTGTTGGCTGACAAGAAATCAACATCCCTCTGTGTCTCGGGCAGCTCCTTCTCCAAGGAAAGCAGGTGGGAGTTGGAGCCAAGAGGCTGAAAGCTGCAGGTGCAGCCTGGGCTGGAGGGAGCTCAGATTTGCACAAGGCTGCTCTGAGTGCCAGGGCTTGGATGGGGGAAATGGTGGGGAGGGGGTAGGGACAGAGTCTGATTGATTGTCAGCCATGAAGGGTATTGATTTTCATCTCTATTCCAACGGCACGAGGAGGTACTTGGATTTAATGGCAATTGGAGATTGCGCATAGCAATTTATTACAGGGAAAAAAATGAAACATGACGTAGAAAAACTTTTCTCCCTGTCTTTTTAAATAGAGTGTATTCGCTTTGAACTAGGCTTCTGAAATGATGTCTAATAAACCACAAAAGATTTGAAAATTAAAATCACATTATCCCCAGAGGCTTGGCTTGTTAAGGTGTTCTGAATGCTAATGAGCCCTGGGAGACTGAATTCCTGCACTGAGGAGCTGAAGGCTGAACAAGGCTCTGGAGCAGTGAAATTCAGCAGCAGCCCCCAAGGTGCTGAGGATGTCAGCAGCCCCCACTGAGGCCATCCCTGCCCAGAGCCCCTGGGGGAATGGGCAGACAAGGAGAGCGTCCCTGGGGCTGGGGCAGCACAACTCAGAGGCACCAGGGGCTCCAGCTGGGAAATGGAGTGTGGAATGGGGCTGGGAAAGCCCTGCCTGGGCTGGGCCAAGCAGGGCAGACAAGCCCTGCGTCCCATGCACTTAAAAAATTATTTCAAGGAGACGTTTAAAATGAATTACAATTGTTTGAGTCCTTTCAGTTGAACTCCCTGGAGAAATACCATCAAGAGATTCTCCAGAGCTCGAAAAACATAACAGACTTTACTGGCAATTTCAGAAAATCAGAAAAATTTTGGCAAAAGGTTTAGTATAGCATTCAATCAACAAAAACACTTCTCAAAGCATTCCCTTAGCCCATTCAACTTTGTAAACTCCAAGTCAGTTCCATTTTAAAGTTGATCAAAATTTGTAAGGAGTGACAATTTGAAGAAGAAGACGCAGAAAGAGAGAAAGACAAAAATTATTTAAAGAAGCACACACAAAGCTTCCTAGTCCTGGATTCCAGAAGTGTTCAGATGGAAATTCCAAAAGGATTCAGGGTCAAGCTGTGTGCTTGCCTTGTGGTCAGCCTTCAATAGCCCTTGGTCTTCCTGGGCCCTTCCCCCAGGTGGGACTTGGGCTCATTTGGTCCCTCAGGAGCTGGGCTGGGGCTCCAGAGGTGGCTGTGGAGCATTGCCTGTGCTGTGCCAGGGACTGGCAGACACTGCTGCGCTGGGATGGAGGCTCTGGGGGGATTGGGGTTCCAGGGCAGGCCAGGGCTGGGGTTCCAGGGCAGGGCAGGGCTGGACCTGCCCCTTCCTCTCCCACAAAATCTTATGAGCCGACAATCTCCTCCAGTCTCTCACAACAGGCAATGTTGGAGGTGAAATTCTATTTCTGGCTATGGACACCTGGATGACAAGGGTGGTTCTTTTCCATTAAAAAATGCACAGAGCCCCAGTGTTTAGAAGGCAGGTGAGAGCCTCAGTCCTCCAAGGCCACCCAGACTTGTCAGGAATGGCAGGTTTTTCTGGGAGCGGACTTTGGATTTAGGGAATTTTAGAGGTGGAACCCCAATCTCGGCCATGGGCACCTGGAGAACGAGGACTGTTCTTTCACATGGGAAGGAAAGCACGGAGCCTTCCCCAATGTTTTGGGGACAGATGGGAAGTGACCCTTGTGAAACCACTGCTAGATAGACTTGTCCTGGCAATATTTCAATAGGAACAATCCCTAGCTATAAGGAAATGTGGAGGTGAAAACCCAATTTTGGCCATGGGTGCCTGGAGGAAGACAGTTCTTTTCCATGACAAGGAAAGCATGGAGCCCAAAATGTTTCAGTAGCAGATGAGAAGAGACTCCCAATGTGCCAAGGTCAGCTGGACCAGTCAGGCAGTCAAAGAGAGGTGAAGCCAGACCTGTTCTGTGTTCCCTTGGTTTGATGGGGCCCCACAGTGTCACAATGGCCTTTTGATTACAAGACAACCTGCAGTGTCACACTGGCCCCTAAGTTTGATGGGGTCCCACAATGTCACAGTGGCCCCTCTGTTTCATAAATCCCCGCAGTGTTACAGTGGTCCCAAAGATTCCATGAGGCCTTGCAGTGTCACAATGGTCTCCGTGGTTCCCCAGTCCCCACAGTGACACGGTACTCCACTATTCCATGAGTCCTGCAATATCACAATGGACCTTTGGACCCTGGGGGTTTGCAGTGTCACAATGGTCTCCTTTGGCTCCACAGTGTCACAATGAACCATTGATGACAGGAGGCCTCTCTGTGTCACCCTGGAGCTTTGGTTCCTTGCAGCCCTGCAGTGTCACTGTGAACCCTTGGTTCAATGGGGTTCCACAATGTCACCATGTCCCCTTGGTTCCATGCAGCCCTGCAGTGTCACAATGGTCTCCATTGGCTCCACAGTGTCGCAATGGATCAGTGATGACACGAGGCCCTGCAGTGTCACAATGGACCTTTGGTTCCATGCAGCCCTGCAGTGTCACAAAGGCCTCTTGGTTTCACGAGGCCCCACAGTATCACAATGTCCCTCTTGGTTCTGTGGGGACCTCCAGGGTCACAATGGTCTCACTGGTTCCATGAGGCTTCACAATGGAAGTGTCACAATGCTTTGCTTATTCCATGGGCCCTGGTAGTGTCACAATGGTCTCCTTGGTGCCATGGTGCCCCACAGTGTCACAAAGGTCCCTTGGTTCCATGAGGCTGTGAAGTGTCACAATGGTCTCTCCGATCAGGTTCCCTGAGGCCTTGCGATGTCACAATGGACCTTTGGCACCATTGTGAGACAATGGGGTCTTGCAGTGTCACAATGGCCCCTTGGTTCCAGGACACCCAAAAGTGTCATAATGGTCTCCACAGTTCCATGAGGCCCTGCAGAGTCACAATGGACCCTTGGTTGATGGGGTCCATCAGTATCACAATGATCCCTACATTCCATGGAGCGACACAGAGTCAGTGCAGTCCCCTCGGTTCCATGAGGCCCAGCAATGTCACAGTGCTCTCCATGATTCCAAGGGACCCCCTCAGTGTCACACTGGTCCCTTGGTCTCACAGGGCCCCACAGTGTCACACTGCTCCCTTGGTTCCATATCCCTGTGCTGCTGCATTCCCCCCTCCCCTTCTCAGCCCGCCCTGCCAGCTCAGAAATGCTCCTTGGGCCTGGGCCTTGGCCAGCAGCCCCTGGGCTCAGCTCCTCTCAGCTCATCACAAACACTGTCTGCTCCAGGCACTGCTGCTGCCCAAACAGCTCCTGCTTTCTCTACCAGCAGCCCTGGGAACTGGTTTTGTTCCCTCCGTGGCACAACATCCCTGTTCTCACAGTGCCAAAGAAAGCTGCTGATGCCAAGTGTGGCCAGGATGAACCATTGCTGGGACTGCAGCCCCTCTCGTGGGGCCCTGCAGACAGCGCTCCAAAAGGAACCCTTGGAGCTCTCCTGGGCCAGCGACTCCCTCTGGGTGGGGCCTCTCCCAGCCGGGAACTCTCCCGTTTGCTGCACTCGGGGATCCTGAACAACCACAGAGCCTGGGCTGATCCCCCACTGCTCCAGGCTCAGCCCTTGGCCTGCTGGGGAGATGCCAAAGGATCCACAGGGAGCATTCCCTGCCCTCAGGGGAATTTCTCCCAGGTGCCTTGCACTGACTCTGTGTGTCTGTGTGCACACAGGAGTGCCTGTGCTGGGGAAATGGGGCAGAAATGCTGCTCTCTGAGGGGTTTGAGTGCCTTGGAGAGCTGAGTCAGTCAGGCCTGTAAGAATTGTTCAATCATGAGGTATGAGCTAAGTTAAATGCTTCTGAGAGTTGTTCTTTTGCTAAGCTGTTACTTTTAATGGAAATTATTAGGTATGTTAAACACTTTTAATGTTATTCTTCTGTTAAATTGCAAAGTCATAGGTTTTATGTTAGGTTAAATACTGTTAGGTGCTGTTTTAGGCTAAATTGTGACATTTAAAAATCAGGTATAAATTAAGACCTTTTAAGTTTGAGCTCTTTTAAGCTTTTATCTCTTTATTCCTTTTATCCTTACCCTCACTGTCCTTGTGTCACACACACACAGGGACAGTTCTCAGTTCATTTCTGGTTTGATTGCCTGGATTCTGTTTGGTTTTGTTGTTGCTTTGTTACCTTGGCATGCCTGAAGTGTCCAGTCAGGAGCAGAGTGACTCCTGCCAAGGAACTTTGTGCTGCTGTCCCTTAATATTAAATCTGGTTTTTGCTGATCCCTTGCTGGGGATTTTTTCAGTGCTCTCAAGGCCTCGTTCGTAACAGGGTGAAGGAGCCCTGGCCCAGGCTCTGGCCCTGGGGGACACAGGGACACTGCCGGGGGGTCCCTGTCCCCCTGTCCCACCCCCATGGCCCCGGACCCCGTCCCTGTGTCAGGCTCTGGGGTCGATCTCGTGGAACATCCTCTGGGGGAGGCTGCGGCACCGGGGGCGGGGGGACCCGGGGGGACAGGGGACCCTGCTGGGCACGAGCAGGGTTGGACTGCTCTGGGGGGAACTGTGAGGGGGGACAGGGCAGAGTTACCTCACACAGCCCCTGTGATGTCGCTCAGCCCATGTGATGTAACACAGCACCTTTGTGATGTCACAGTGCCAATGCTGTGATATCACCCTGTGGTGTCATACAGCTCTA
>NW_026108783.1:0-5037 GCF_022539315.1 Serinus canaria | reverse complement strand
GGGATTTGGGGGTTTGGAGGATTTGGGGGGATTTGAGGGGATTTTGGGGGGATTTGGGGAGGATTTGAGGGGATTTTGGGGGGATTTGAGGGGATTTTGGGTGGATTTTGGGAGGTTTTGGAGGGGTTTTGAGGTGATTTTGGGGGAAATTTGAGGGAATTTTGGTTGGGATTTCTGAGGGTTTGGGGGGGTTTGGGTGGATTTTGGGGTGATTTTTGGAGAATTTGGGGGGGATTTTGAGAGGGTTTGGGGGGATTTGAGGAGATTTTGGGGAGGGTTCAGGGGATTTTGGGGGATTTGGGTGGATTTTGAAGGGTTTTGGGTGGATTTGGGGGAGTTTGGGTGGGATTTTGGGGGAATTTGGGTGGATTTTGGGGTGATTTTTGGGGAATTTGGGGGTTTTGAGAGGGTTTGGGGGGATTTGAGGGGATTTTGGGGAGGGTTCAGGGGATTTTGGGGGGGTTTGGGTGCACGAGGTTCGTGTGGCAGAACTGGGGGATTTGGGGTGGAAATGGGGAATTTTGGCTGGAAATGGGATTTTTTGGGGAGATCTCTAGGATTTAGGCTGGAAATGGAGAATTTATGAAGAAATGGGATTTTTTAGTGAGGTCTTGATGGGATTTAGGGCAGAAATGAGGGAATAAGGTGGAAATGAGGAATTTTGGCTGGAAATGGGGAATTTAGGCTGGAAAGGTGGAATTTTGGGTGAAAATGGGATTTTTTTTGAGGTTCTCAAGGATTTAGGCTGGTAATGTTGAATTTATGTAGAAATGGGATTTTCTGGGGAGATCTTGATGGGACTTAGGGCAGAAATGAGGGAATAAGGTGGAAATGGGGAATTTTGGCTGGAAATGGGATTTTTTTGAGGGAATCTTTATAGGGTTTAGGCTGGAAATGTGGGATTTTGGCTGGAAATGTGGAATTTAGGTGGAAATGGGGAATTTTGGGGAGATCTTGATGGGATTTATGGCAGAAATGGGGGATTTAGGGTGGAAATGTGGAATTTATGTGGAAATGGGATTTTTTTGAGGGGATCTTTATAGGATTTAGGCTGGAAATGGGGAATTTAGGCTGGAAATGGAGAATTTTGGGGAGATCTCTAGGATTTAGGCTGGAAATGGAGAATTTAGGAGGGAAATGTGGAATTTATGTGGAAATGGGAATTTTTGGGCAGATCTTTATAGGATTTAGTTTCACCTCCTCCTCCTGTGACCAATCCCTCCTCTCTCTCTCTCTCTCTCTCTCTCTCCCCTCCCCCCAGGTCACCTCCCCGGCACCTCCTCCCGTCGCTGGCGCGTCCCCGGGGGTCCCCCATCCCCCCCGGGCCCCCCGGCCGGGACCCCCCCAGCTCCTCCCCTCCCCCACCGGACCCGCCGAGCCCCTCCCCCCACCCCCAGCCGCCCCCGCCGCCCCCGAGGACCCCGAGCGGCCGCTCCGGGTGGGGGAGCACCGGGGGGACCCCAACAACAACAGCAGAGACCCCCCCAACCCCCTGCCACCAACCGGGACGAGCCCGGCCGTACCCACCCCTCGGAAAAAGCCGATTCTTCCTCCTCTTCCTCCTCTTCCTCCTCTTCTTCCTCCTCCTCCTCCTCCCGCTCTTCCTCCTCGTCCGCCTCCTCTTCCTCGGGCCCGCCCGGCCCCGTCTCGGCCCGGCCTCGCTCGCCTTCATCCCTGGATATTTATGATCCTTTCCACCCCACCGATGAGGAGAACCCAAATTTGGGGGGCGGCGCCGGAGCCCCCCAGGATTTTGCCTCCTCTTCCTCGCCGGGCAAAGAGGCCGAAGGTCGGCAGGATCAGAAGTACGACCCCTTCGACCCCACGGGTTCCAACCCCAGCTCGTCACGCAGCAGCCCCAGCCCCGAGGAGGAGGAGGAGGAGGAAGAGGAGGAGGAAGAGGAGGAGGAAGAAGAGGAGGAGGAAGAGGAGGAGGAAGAGGAGGAGGAGGAAGAGGCGCCGGCGCTGCCGGACGTTTCTCACAGCATCAGCCGCATCTCGGAGACCTTGGCCGGAATCTACGACGACAACAGCCTGAGCCAAGACTTCGAGAAAGATCCGGAACCTCCAAAAACTCCTCCCAACCCTCCCGGCGCCGACTCCACGCTGCCCGAAGAGGAGGAGGAGGAGGAGGAAGACGAGGAAGAGGAGGAGGAGGAGGAGGAAGAGTGCGAGGAAGGCTCCTCGGAGCCGCCCCGCCCCCCGCCGGAGCCGCGCCGCCGCGTCTTCGTGGTGGATCTGGGCAAAGAGAGCGAGGCTCACCCCAAATTCGACGGCAAGCTTTCCTTGGAGGTGGTGACCCCCGGAAATCCCAAAGCCCCCCAAAATCCTTCGGCGGTGGCACCGCCACAACCCCGCGGTGCCACCCCCAAACCCTCCCGGCACCGCGGGCGCCGCGAGTGGGGCACGCCGGGCGATTCGGAGATCGAGGAGGGCGAGATCGTGCAGCCCGAGGAGGAGAGGTTCAGCCCGCTGAGGATTTTCCGTGGTGCCACCAGCGGTGCCACCGGTGGTGCCACCACTGCCACCAGCAGCAGAGGCCGCGCGGCGCCGGAGCCGCGAGCGCCGCGTCTCCCCGAGGGCGGCGGCGGCGGCGGCGGCGACGATTTCTTGTCCCTTCACGCCGATTCGGACGAAGAAGGCGATTTTGGCGCCGAATCCCAACCGGATCCGCGATGGAAAAACTCCGGCGGTTCCTCCAGCGGAGGCGGCTCCGATTTGAGGAGAAAAATCCTCAGCCAGCGACGCCTCCGCGCGCCGCCCTCGCCGCGCTCGCCCTCGGCCGCGTCACGTAAGAAATCCAAACGATCCCGGGAACGTGGTGGATCCTGGGTGGGAGCAAAGAAAGTTCCGGAAGCGTCGGCGGCGGCGGCGCCGGTGTCGAAATCCAAGGAGCGTCACCGGCGCCGCGGGTCCCGCTCGCGCTCGCGCCGGCGCTCGTGGTCGCGACGTTCTCGCTCGAGGGAGAAACGGCGCCGGCGTCGTTCGGGCAGCTCCGGGCGTTCCCGGCACAAGGAAAAACACCGAGGGGAAAAGAAGAAGAAAAAACAACGCTCGAGATCCAGGGAACGTCGAGGATCCAGGAGAGACGGAGAGGGGAAAGGGGGAGAGAAGGGCGAGGCCTCGAGGCGGCGCGTGGTGCCGCCCTCGGTGCAGGAGTTGAACGATTCCGATCTTTTTGCCATCAAAAGAACCATCACGGTGAAGAGACGAGCGGCCACGCCCGAACCCAAACGGGAGGTGCTCTACGATTCGGAGGGTTTGAGTTTCGAAGGATTTTCCGACCGTGAGCACGCCGAGTTCCCGGCGAGGAAAACAGAAACCAGGCCGGAATCTGGGAAAAAAGAGAAGGAAAGAAAACGGAGCCGACCCGAGGAAAGACCAACAGGGAGGGAGAAATACAAGAAAAAATTTAAGGATTACGCCGAGCCTGGTGTGGTGGAGAGCGGGAAGAGCAAGGAAAAGCAACGGGAGAAAAGCAGGAAAGGGAAAACGGGCGGGGGGCACAAGGAAGGGACGGAAACGGCGGCGCCCAAAGCGGCGGCGGCGGCGGCGCCCAGGAAGGTGAAGCTTCAATCCAAGGTGTCGGTGTTGATCCGGGAGGGCGTCAGCTCCACCACGACCCCCGGGAAAGATGGAGGAGGAGGAGGAGGAGGAGGAGGAGGAGGAAGCAGCGCCGGGATCGGGGTGAAATTCGCCCGCGACGCCGAGAGCAGGGCGGCGTTCCTGAAAGCCGAGGAGAAAAGCGACAAAGGGACCCCTAAAAACGACGGGGGGCAAACTCGAGATGGGGGGGCCAAACCCCGCAAGGCGAAACCCCCCAAAATCAAGGGAGGGGTGAAGAAAATCAAGGTGAAAACCAAAGGTGAAGCTCGAAAGAAAAGAAAAACCAAGGCTAAAAACAACACCGGCGGCGCTTTGAAGAAATCCAAAGCCGACAGCTGCAGCCAAAGCGCCGGGACCCCCCCTCTCCGTTTGCCCCCCAAACCCGACCCCGCTTGGTCAGGCTCTGAAAAATCCCCTGGGGACACCCCAAAACCTCCAAGCCCCCCTTCCCCAACCGTGACCGTCACCCCCAAATCGGCTCCGGCCCCTCCGGCCGCCGCCGCCGAGCGCGAGCTGACGCCGGACTCGCAGACGGTCGACAGCAGCTGCAAGACCCCCGACGTCTCCTTCCTCCCCGAGGAGGGGGCTGGGGGACCCCCCCAAACCGTGGGGACGGAGGGGACGGGGACAGGAGACCCCCCAGGAGGGGACCCCGAGGCTGACAGTCGGTCTGAGGGGAAGGAGGAAGCCGGGAGAGCGTCGGGAACGCCGGGAGTGCCGGGAGCGGCGGCGGCGGCGGCGGCGGCGCCGGGGGGATGGAGCCTGCAGGGCGGCGTGGACTGCGCCACCAGCGGCGTGCTGGCACGTAGGTGACAGGTTTTGGGGTGTCCTGACATTTTTTGGGGTGTCCTGACAATTTTTGGGGTGTCCTGAAGTTTTTGGGGAGGTTTTTAGGGAGGTTTTGGGATCGTTTTAGGGTGTCCTAATGGTTTTGAGGGGGGTTTTGGGGTGTCCTGGTTTTTTTGGGGGGTGGTTTTGGGGTGTCCCAACATTTTTGGGGGTGTTTGGTGGTGTCCTGACATTTTTAGGGAGGTTTAGGGGGAGGTTTTTGGGTGGTTTTGGGGTGTCCTGACATTTTTGGGGATGTTTTTGGGAGATTTTTGGGGTGTCCTGACCATTTTTGGGGACATTTCTGGGGTGTCCTGACCATTTTTGGGGACATTTTTAGAGTGTTCTGACATTTTTAGGGGTGGTTTTGGGGCGGTTTTGGGGTATCCTGGTGGTTTTTGGGGGGTTTGGGTGTGTTCTGACATTTTTGGGGAGGTTTTTGGGGTGTTCTGACATTTTTAGGGGTGTTTTTGGGGTTGTTTTTGGGGGGATGGAGCCTGCAGGGCGGCGTGGACTGCGCCACCAGCGGCGTGCTGGCACCTAGGTGACAGGTTTTGGGGTGTCATGACATTTTTTGGGGGTGTCCTGATTTTTTTGGGGAGG
>NW_026108782.1:0-5037 GCF_022539315.1 Serinus canaria | reverse complement strand
TGGAACTAACAGCATCAGCGTTGTTGGAAACAGAAGGTTAGAAAAGACCTTGGTGATCATCAAGTCCAACCTGTGCCTTGACACTGCCTTGTCTCCCCTGAGCCTCCTCTTCTCCGGGATAAACAACCCCAGCTCCCTCAGCTGCTCTGAACAGGACTTGTGCTCCAGACCCCTCACCAGCCTTGTTGTCATCCTGGGTTTCTTCTTCATGCTTCTTCTTCCTTCTTCTTCCTTCTTCTTCACGGGTTTTGGTGGCTTTTTGTAATTGGGCAGAAATTCTGTATTGCAGGCTCTTTGAGATCTGTTATTGGGTTAAAAGGGAAAATAATCTAGGTGTCAGTTCTTAATTAGATAATTTAGTCTTAAAAGACCTTGTAACAAGATATTGTTAGCCATTTTGTGCCTTCTAATGAAAAGCTGCTGAACTCACATTATTGAGACTGCTTTACTGATAAGAAATAATAAATACTTGAGTCTGAAGATGAATTACTGTCTCAAGTCCCTTCAATCCAGAGCCAGTGAAACCGACGACTGGCACCCGCACACCTTGAGGTAGCGCCAAGGCAGAACTTGTTCATGCTCTTTTCTCCTGATGAATTTCTAATCCCGTCTAGACTCTGACAGCAAAGCTTTGCTGGTGACAAAAGATTGACCTTGGAATACTTGGGGACTTTCTGGGTGGGTGTTTGAATCTGCTTTTCCAGGGCCTTGGGCTGAGCAGGGTGAGGCTGAGGCCTGGGGCCATCCAGCTGGCACAAGGGAGCCCCCGGGGCAGCGGCGAGGGGCGGCACTAAAGGGGCCGCACAGGGTGCATTTCCCCTGAGCCGGCGGGCGGGCGAGCAGCAGGGAAAGGCGCCCTGGGCACAAGGGCAGGGACAAGGGCCCCGGCTCTCTGCAGGGCGGGCAGCCCATCACCAATTGCTGCTCCCAGAGCTGCTGCCAGGGCCGTGTCTCCTCCCCGCCGCTGACCCTGCACCTGCAGTGCTGCGTCCGGCTCTGCCGGGCTCCCCGGCATGGACGGCAAGGACGTGGACACGCAGCAGCAGGGCTCAGGAGGGACACCGAGATGGTGAGAGGGCTGCAGCTCCTCTCCTGCAAGGAAAGGCTGACACAGCTCGGCTTCTTCAGCCTGGGAAAGAGACCAAGCCTTGATCCAACTGTGCCCTTCCAGTACCTGAGGGCAACCTAGAAGAAAGCTGGACAGGGACTTTGTATGAGGTCAGACAAGGACAGGACAAGGGAGAATGGATCCAAATGGACAGAGAATAGGTTTAGGTAAGCGATTCAGAAAAAAGACTCTCCTGGAACAGGCTGCCCAGAGAAGGTGTGCATGTCCCATCCCTGACAGTGTTCAAGGCCAGGCTGCATGGAGCTCTAGACAAGCCGGTCTGGTGCAAGGGGTCCCCAGCCACAGCAGGGGGGTTGCAGCCATGGGATTTTTCAGATCCCTTCCAAGCCAAGCCATGACACAACTCCATGACTCTGGGATTTTTCCCCTACTCATCCTATGGCAGGAAAAGAAACTTGGCCCCAAGCTCCACACTGCAGACCATGTCTTTTGCAGCCTGCATCTGTGTCAACAGAGGATGAAAAGAGATGACATTAGTGACACGATCTCCCTTTTCTACTTGAAAATTAAATGCTCTGCTCGTCCACTTGTGCAAATGTCAGAAGAGGCAATTCTTCCCGATGAAATGCTTCGTCTCATGCAAAGAAGAAGGAAGCCACAAGCCAAAACTGCAGGGCGGCAGCCGGAACACTGCGAGGGGAGCGAGCGTGGAGTGAGCGGGGTGGCGAGCAGTGGCAGGGCCGGGCAGGGGGTGCCCGAGGCGCGGCACAGCATCGGCCCCGCTGACAGCATCGCGGTGCCCCCGCAGCAGAACGGCGCCCTTGTGCACCTGGAGCTGGCGCTGCTGTGGATGGTGTCGCGGCCTGGCTCCCGCGGCGTCGTGCAGCTCCTGGACTGGTTCGAGGTGCCCGAGGGCTTCACACTGGTCATGGAGCATCCGGAGCACTGTCAGGACCTCTGGTACTTCGTGCACGAGAGGCAGTTCCTGACGGAGCCCGTGGCGCGGGGGCTGTTCCGCCAGGTGCTGGAGGCCGTGCGGCACTGCAGCAGCTGCGGCGTCCTGCACCGCGACATCAAGGCCGAGAACGTTCTCGTGGACCTGGCTACAGGCGAGGCGAAGCTCATTGACTTCGGGTGTGGCACGATCCTCCGGGACACATTCTACACCCAGATGTCAGGTGATCCCAAAGCCAGGGCCCAGTCGGGCAGCAGAGGTTTCCCCCTTTGCTGGTAGAAGGGGAAAAGAGAGAGAAGGAAGGAGGGGGAATCCTTCTTCAGCCAGCTGCAGCCAAGTTGGTATTTGGCAGGGCAGGAGCTGGCTGTTGTGGAACGGGAGCTGGCTGGGAGGGAGGGAAGGAGGGAGGGAGGGAGCAGGATATTACTGATGAGCTGCGCCCGTGTCCCATAGGAACGCCGGAGTACAGCCCACCAGAGTGGATCCTCTTTGGCTGCTACCATGGCCAGCCAGCCACCATCTGGTCTCTGGGCATCCTGCTCTATGAGCTGGTCTGCGGGCACCTTCCTTTCCACACCAAGGAGGACATCGTCCGGGGCCAGCTCTGCTTCCCCGCCCGGGTGTCTCAAGGTGGGGATGCGTCTTCAAGGCATGAGGGGAAGAATGGGCTTGGGAGGGGCAGCTGGCACAGAAGCGTCCCGCTCTTGCAGCTGGTGAGGAGGTGGATCTGCTGGGCTTAGCTGGAGGAGGTGGTACCTGTGCCTCTGTGCTGGTGTCCTCCACAAGAAAGGATCGATGGGAAGCTTTTGGCTGCAGCTCTGAGCACTCCTGGTGTGGCCTGAGCACTGTGGAATGTGGGAGAGCATGGACAGGAGCCTTGTCCCGCTGAGCGGCGGTTTCTGGTTTCTCTCTGCAGGCTGCCAGCACCTCATGCCATGGGAACGGCATCGCTCGAGTCCTGCCAGGCTTGGGGGGCTAGAGGGCAGCAAGTGTTCATTTGCTGTTAAGAATAAATTGGTTTGGGTTTTTTTTGTCATCATCATCATCATCAGAGCATTTCTTTCATCCTTTTCCAAACTTTTGGCCTCCTGTGAAAAATGGATGTGATTTGTGCTAACAAAATTGTAATTATATCAATATTTTTGGAAAATGCTTGGAAAGGTATACGTGATTCATGGTATGAAGCAGATGGGTTTCTTTGTAGATGGTATGTGTAGGAAACAGGATACAGGAGATTGGAATGGCCTTGATGAACAAAAGTTAGGAAGACTCCCAAGTCAGAATTGGCATCAAGACGAAGTTAGGACAACTCCCAGGACAGGATCGGCCATGACATGAATAACGTTGGGACGATTCCAGGCAGGGAGTCTGAAGTAGTGTTCGTATCTATAAAATAATAAGGCTTAATTGGAGCACAGTGCTTACTTACATAACACAGGACTTGGGGCACATGCACAGCCTGTCAGGTTATTCAGAGGACAGCGAGGAAGACTGTTGGCCTTCCTCCAAGGAGACCCCCAGAGAGCCAGAAGCCCCCTTAGCCACAGCGGGAGCATGGGCTGTGAGTGTGGTGATGTTGATTTCAAGAATCGGAAACAGGAGGAGATTTACAGGAAAATATTGATGAATATGTATTAGCACACAGTACATAAGTTGTGTTTGGATCCTTTTGCCTTTTGCACGTGAGGCAGGGTGGGAAGCCCTCCCCGTACCCCAATCAATTGGTTGTGCTTGTGCTTTATCCGAACCACTGTCAAATTTACTTTTGTAATTAGTGGATTCTATTTGACTGTATTATTTTATCTCAGTTAAAACTGCTGCTAAATTTTAAGTTTGTGGTTTATTACATTAGACGTATGGGACCTCATATATAACATCAGGAATATGACTTAATAGCTTACAAAACCAAAATGAATATTATTCAGCTAAATTAACAAGGAATAGAAAAGCATTCGAGACTTAATCACAAAGGATAAAGTAACAGAGATGATGATACTTGATTAAATGAATACGTTTTAACCTAATGAGTTAATAGCTCAGTCTCCTCTGGCTTTTGATCTCCTCCCCAGAAGGGGAGCAGTTCTTTGATCTTCTCTTCACGAGGGGCACAGTACTTAGGGTTTGGTCTCGGCTTTGGCGCAAGGTGTTGTATTTTGGATGATGATGACTGCCAAAAACCCCCTAAAATCCCCCCCAAAACCCCCAAATCCCCTCAATCCCTCTTCCCCAAACTTCCCCCCAATCCCCTCAGGATGAATTTTTTTTTTAATTTCAGGTAATTTTGGGTGGATTTGGGGGGGTTTTGGTACCTCTTTGATGCCGAAGTGGGTGTAGGATTCAAACCCAGTCAAAATTTCCCCTTAAATTCCCCTAAAATCCCTCCATATCTCCCCCAAACCCCATCAGGATGGATTTTAAAGTAATTTTGGGTTAATTTCACATAATTGTATGTCAATTCTGGGTGGCTTTTGGATGATTTTGGAACCTCCTGGGCACCAAATTTGGCGTAGGACTCAAACCCAGACAAAATCCCCCCAAAATCTCCTCAAGACCCTCCAAATTTCCCCCAACCCCTGGGGACAGATTTTGGGTTGACTTGGGTTAATTTGGAGGAAATTTTGGGTCGTTTTAGTATCTTGTGGATTCCCAAGCAGGTGAAGGATTCAAACCCAGCCAAAATCCCCCCAAATCCCCTCAAAACCCCCCTCAAATTTCCCCCAGATCCCCTCAGGATGGGTTCTGAGGTAATTTTGGGTGGAATTGGGGTAATTTTGGGTCCTTTTATGAAGCAGCGAGGGTCCCAGGCATAGGGCTTGGAGTGGGGCTGAGGAGCAGGGCAGGAACAGGGGAGGGAGACAAGTGTGAAAACCCCCCCAAGGATCCCCTGATGGGGACACCCCTAAAAAGTTCTGTGCCAGGATTGAGAAACAAACAGGAGCTTTGTTTTTTTTGGTCTGCAGGCTGTTGTTTACTTTTCTCTTACCAAAAGTTCAGCATGCCGTCTGCACACCAG
>NW_026108781.1:0-5039 GCF_022539315.1 Serinus canaria | reverse complement strand
AGCTGTGAACTGCTGAGCCTCATGGAACCAAGGGGACTGTACTGATACTGTGTGACTCCATGGAATGTAGGGATCACTGTGACACTGTGAGGCCCCATCGAACCAAGTGTCCATTGTGACACTGTGGGGACTCCTGGAACCATTATGACACTTTGGGGTGTCATGGGACCAAGGGGCCATTGTGACACTGCAAGACTCCATTGAACCAAAGGTCCATTGTGACATTGCAAGGCCTTAGAGAACCATGGAGAGACCATTAAGAGAATTTACAGCCTCGTGGAACTAAGGGCCCATTGTGACACTGTGGGGCACCATGGCACCAAGGAGACCATTGTGACACTACCAGGGCCCATGAAATAGGCAAAGCATTGTGACACTGTGAGACCTCATGGAACCAGTGAGACCATTGTGACCCTGGAGGTCCCCACAGAACCAAGAGGGACATTGTGATACTGTGGGGGCCTGGTGAAACCAAGAGGCCTTTGTGACACTGCAGGGCTGCATGGAACCAAAGCTCCAGGGTCACACAGAGGGGCCTCCTGTCATCAATGGTTCATTGTGACCCTGTGGAGCCAAAGGAGACCATTGTGACACTGCAAACCCCCAGAGTCCAAGGGTTCATTGTGACATTGCAGGGCTCATGGAACAGAGGAGTCACGTGTCACTGTGGGGCCTGGGGAACCACGGAGACCATTGTGACACTGCAAGGCCTCATGGAATCTTTGGGACCACTGTAACACTGCGGGGATTTATGAAACAGAGGGGCCACTGTGACACTGTGGGACCCCATCAAACCTAGGGGCAAGTGTGACACTGCAGGTTGTCTTGTAATCAAAAGGCCATTGTGACACTGTGGGGCCCCATCCAACCAAGGGAACACAGAACAGGTCTGGCTTCACCTCTCATTGACTGCCTGACTGGTCCAGCTGACCTTGGCACATTGAGAGTCTCTTCTCATCTGCTGCTGAAACATTTGGGATCCATGCTTTCCTTGTCATGGAAAAGAACTGTCTTCCTTCAGGCACACATGGCCAAAATTGGGATTTCACCTCCAAATTTCCTTATAGCTAGGGATTGTTCCTATTGGAATATTGCCAGGACAAGTCTGTTTTGCAGTGGTTTCACAAGGGTCACTTCCCATCTGTCCCAAAACATTGGGGAAGGCTCCGTGCTTTCCTTCCCATGTGAAAGAACAGTCCTCGTTCTCCAGGTGCCCATGGCCGAGACTGGGGTTCCACCTCTAAAATTCCCTAAATCCAATGACTGCTCCCAGAAAAACCTGCCATTCTTGACAAGTCTGGCTGGCCTTGGACTACTGAGGTTCACACCTGCCTTCTAAACACTGGGGCTCTGTGCTTTCCTTCTTATGGAAGAACCATCCTTGTCATCCAGATGCCCATGACCAGAAATGGGATTTCACCTCTAAAATTGCTGTTGTGAGAGACTGGAGGAGATTGTTGGCTCATAAGATTTTGTGTGTGGGAGAGGAAGGGGCAGGTCCAGCCGTGCCCTGCCCTGGAACCCCAGCCCTGCCCTGCCCTGGAACCCCAATCCCCCCAGAGCCTCCATCCCAGCCCAGCAGTGTCTGCCAGTCCCTGGCACAGCACAGGCAATGCTCCACAGCCACCTCTGGAGCCCCAGCCCAGCTCCTGAGGGACCAAATGAGCCCAAGTCCCACCTGGGGGAAGGGCCCAGGAAGACCAAGGGCTATTGAAGGCTGACCACAAGGCAAGCACACAGCTTGACCCTGCATCCTCTTGGAATTTCCATCTGAACACTGCTGGAATCCAGGAATTGTTAGCTTTGTGTGTGCTCCTCTGTATCTTTTTTGTCTTTCTCTCTTTCTGTGTCTTCTTCTGTTTTTGTGCTCCTGCAAATTTTGATTAACATTAAATTGAAAAGGCTTAGAGTTTGTGAAGCTGAATGGGCCAAGTCAATGCTTTGAGAAGTGTTTTTTGTTGATTGAATGTCTGTCGTAGTTTGACATGAGAAGAATTTTAAAAGTAATCCAAAACTTTTTGTGTAACTGACAATCTGTTAAACCACTGAGATACTGAACATGCCTCTGTGAAACACATCTGTTAAAGACAAAAAAACCCAGGAATCTCCTCTTTCTTTTCCAGTCAACAAAGAAGTAGCAGGCCCTGGCTGCCATCTCAACCAAACCAAACCCAGCAGCCCTGCCGTGGGCTGAGCCCCTTCCCCCCTCCCCAGGCTGCCCCCATCATCTGCCCCATTATAAACAAACCAAACCCCAACAACTCCCAAACAGGAAAACAAAAGAGGCTACAAAACCCCAACCAGAATAAAGCCACAACGTTTAAAATCTTACCATCAAGTCCTCTTTCCCCAACACAACTAAAACCAAAAACTCCTACAACCCATACAAAATAATCCTACAACTAAAAAATTAAGCACAAAAAACCCCCAAAACCAACCACAAAACCAATCCTTACACATCCCAACCACAACTTCCACCACAAGTTACTGGCAGGTCAGGTGTTAATCCTTTCAATACTTCAATCCTCCCTCAAGTAAAAGAAAAAAACCAAAAAAGAAGCATATGTAAAGAACAACATAAAACCATCAAAGTCAATAAAGAAGAAATTAAAACCCAAAATAAAACTAAAGAGAAAATACTGTAATCTTAAAACTAAAATCCTTCTATAAACTATAAATAAAAAACTCTTTTTCTTTATAACACATAGAACTATAAAAAAAATCAAATTCTTATGAAATAAAAACCTCCATGATAAAATAAACAAATGTTAAAATACCTGTAATTTCATCAAAAATTTAAGCAGGAGAAAACAAAATAATCCAGTATCCTCAAGAGAAGATCTTTATTCCCAGGGATAAAGAATAATTTAAAAATTAAATAATGAAAATTTTACCTTTAAAAAACTAATCTTTAAAACAATACCCCGTAAGTCAGCAGGGCCCATCAAGCTGTAAAAGAGCTTGGAGCAATTAAAGCAACTTCACAATAACAAAGCTCCTCAGGCAACTCTCATGCATGACAAAATAGAGAACCACAAAAAACCTCTTGTGAAAAAAATCTCCATAACCTTAAAAACCTTCTTTCCCAAAGTAAACTAAAAAAAGACTATTCTAGAAACACTAAACGAGCTAGAAATTTTTAGATTAGTTTCTTTACATTGCCACTAAAAAAAGAAAAGCTGTAAAGAAAGAAAAAGTGTAAAGTTTATTTTAATTCTTACTACCTTTTTTCTTTTTTTAAAATAAAATTTCCTTTATACCCTTTTAAAATTTTAAACCTACTTAACATTTCTCTTAATCCTATCTCACAACAAAACAAATGAATAAATAATAAATGGACACTAAAACTCACCACACTAATCAATCCATTATTAGAAAATCTCAAGATTCGAAAAATCTTAAATTAACGAGCCAAAACATCTACAATGTCAAAATAAACCTTTTGCCAAAGTTTCTCTGATTTTCCAAAGTTCCCAGTAAAGGCTGTTTCGTTGTTTTGAGCTCCTGAGAATCTCTTCCTGGTATTCCTCCAGTGCATCCAACTCAGAGTACAGAAACAAATGTAATTCCTTTTAAATGTCTCTTGAGAGAGTTTTTTAGTGGATGGGGATCAGGGCTTGTCTGTCCTGCTTGGCCCAGCCCAGGCAGGGCTTTCCCAGCCCCATCCCACACTCCATTTCCCAGCTGGAGCCCCTGGTGCCTCTGAGTTGTGCTGCCCCAGCCCCAGGGACGCTCTCCTTGTCTGCCCATTCCCCCAGGGGCTCTGGGCAGGGATGGCCTCAGTGGGGGCTGCTGACATCCTCAGCACCTTGGGGGCTGCTGCTGAATTTCACTGCTCCAGAGCCTTGTTCAGCCTTCAGCTCTTCAGTGCAGGAATTCAGTCTCCCAGGGCTCATTAACATTCAGAACACCTTAACAAGCCAAGCCTCTGGGGATAATTTGATTTTAATTTTCAAATCCTTTGTGGTAATTACAGAGATTTCAGTAGTGTATTCAAACTGTAGATATTCTGTTTAAAAAGACAGTGAGAAAACATTTTTAATGTACTGTTTAGGTTTTTCTTTCCCTGTTAATAAATTGCTATGCGCAATCACAATTGCCATTAAATCCAAGTACCTCCTCGTGCCGTTGGAATAGATATGAAAATCAAGACCCTTTATGGCTGACAATCAATCAGACTCTGTCCCTACCCCCTCCCCACCATTTCCCCCATCCAAGCCCTGGCACTCAGAGCAGCCTTGTGCAAATCTGAGCTCCCTCCAGCCCAGGCTGCACCTGCAGCTTTCAGCTCCTTGGCTCCAACTCCCACCTGCTTTCCTTGGAGAAGGAGCTGCCTGAGACACAGAGGGATGTTCATTTCTTGTCAGCCAACAAAGCCAAGGGAAGGCACAGCTCCATCAAAATGCAAAAGTCATTCCTCTGCTGGATATTAAATCCACTTTCCAGAGCAGACAGTGTCAGAGCAATGGAAAACACCTTCTGTGCCCAGCACAGATCCCAAGGTCCCCCTAAACCCTCCCTGCCCCGATTCTGCCCAGATTTGCTCTTTGCACACATACAATTCACACACTGAATTCACAATCTCCCTCCATGGCCAGAGGGAGGAAGAGAAACAAAGTGAATAAAGAGCTCTCTTGTGCAGAGCCAAGGTCCAAGTGCAGCCCGTGCAGTGGGAACCACAACTCCTCAGGTTTGTGTCCTTTGGGCTCAGGGACTGGTGACACTCAGAGGCACAGAAAGGTTTCTTGCTACAAACACAAGTTGAACATTTGAACAATTTAATAACCACCACAGCTCTTCCCTCAGCTCTCTGGGATTTCCCAGCAGCCTCTGACATGTCCACCATTCCCCAAGGGATTTCTGTACAGGACCTGCTTTAGCCAAAGGTATACAATAATTCTGCGATAGTTATAAACATGATTAATATGATGGTTATTATATATTTATTTCAACTTCAGAAATATTGAGCATATTCCTGCAGCTCAAAGCAGGAAACCAGTCAGTTGAGCGGCACTTGAATGACCAGGGAGCATCTGGAG
>NW_026108780.1:0-5042 GCF_022539315.1 Serinus canaria | reverse complement strand
GGGGGGGACAAACCGGGGACCCCCGGACCTCGGGCCTGTTGGAAAAGGGACCCCCGGCGGTGCCCGGCCCCGCTCAGCGGCACCGGGGGAAAAGGGGACACGGGGGGGACACGGTGGGGACACGGGGGGGACATGGTGGGGACACGGGGGGGACACACAGGAACGTGGGGGACACGGAGGGACACGGAGAGGACACGGAGGGGACACCCAGGGACACGGGGGGGACACCCAGGGACACGGAGGGGACACCCAGGGACACAGGGGGGACACACAGGAACATGGGGGACACGGAGGGACACGAAGAGGACACGGAGGGGACACCCAGGGACACGGGGGACACACCCAGGGACACGGGGGGTGACACACAGGAACACCGAGGGACACAGAGGAACATGGGGGACACGGAGGGACATTTGGGGGACATAGAGGGGACACGGGAGGGACACGGGGGCGACACACAGGAACACGGGAGACACGGAGGGACATGTGGGGGACATGAAGAGGACACGGGAGGGACACGGGGGCGACACACAGAAACATGGGAGACACAGAGGGACATGTGGGGGACACGGAGGGGACACGGGGGGGCTGCACGTGGGTGGCCGATGAGTCTAAAGGTGAGGAAAAAAAGGGGGGACCCCACCTGGGGGTGCCCCAGCTGCGGGGTCGGGGGTGTCGTGTGTGTCCCCCCCCTCCCCACCGTGAGTCCAGCCAGGGCTCAGCCCTCCTGTCCCCAGCCTGGAGCGACGCTCCGAGGGTCCCTCCAGCCGGGGGTCCCCCGGGTCCAGCCGCTGCCGGGACTCCCCATCTCCCTGCCGGGCATCCCCACGGCCGCCTCGGGACTGGCTGAGCCCCATCCCGGGCTGGTGCCAGCCCCGGGGTGGCCACCCGGCTCTCGGGGTGCTTTCGGACAGGCAGGAGCCGTCGCACCCCCTGCCACCCCAGACCTGTGCCCCACATCGGGGCTGTGTCGGACGCGTGGCAGCCTCGGGAACCACGGGAGATCTCCCCCGTCCCCTCCGGAGTCTCCCTGAGGAGCGGCGGTGCCTTGGCGTCTCCTTTTCAATTTATTTTTATAAGGAAGCAGAAAAAGAGAGAGAGAGAGGGAGGGAGGGAGGGAGGGAGTCACATCCTAATCTGGCAAAATGTCAGGGAGTGATTCAGAGAAGAGGCGAGCGGCAGAGAGAGGCAGCCCACACAGGAGACTTGTTTCTGATTTCCAAATGTCAGCATGTCCTTTAATTAAATGCTGATTAACAGGGGACGTGCTCCCCTGCGCCGGGGCTGCTGCTGCTGCTGCAAATCCCGGCTCCACAGCAGCTCTGCCCCCCCGAGATGGGCTCTGGGCACCGAGCGATGCCTCAGGGTTTGGAGTTTCTATTTTTCAGGTTCTGTGCTGCTTTAGTGGGTGGGTCTGGGCTGCACATGAGGGGATGGTGAGCTCTGCTCACAGAGTGGAGAGACAAAACAATTCCTGCTCCAGCTGGGACCGAGGACAAATGACCCAAATCTGAGCCCAGGAGCACAAACCCCGTGGGCTGGAGAGAGGAAAACAGGGATGGGACTTGATAACTTAAAGCTGGAATTGGACAATGAACGGCAATAGGCAAATGGAGCAGAGCTTATAAAAGTGAGAGACCCCGTGACCATGAGCTGGGGTCATGACCCCGTTCTGTGGTCATTTTGGGATGTGGGGTACAGGTGGGATTTGGGATAGGGGTGGGATTTGGGGTGTCCCCTGTCCATGTCCCCTGTGTCACAGGCTCTCTGGGTGTCCCTGTGCCCTGTGTCACAGGGGCTCTGGGTGTCCCCTGTCCCTGTCCCCTGTGTCACAGGCTCTCTGGGTGTCCCTGTCCCCTGTGTCACAGGGTCTCTGGGTGTCCCCTGTCCCTGTCCCCTGTGTCACAGGGTCTCTGGGTGTCCCCTGTCCCCATTCCCTGTGTCACAGGGGCTCTGGGTGTCCCCTGTCCCCCGTGTCACAGGGTCTCTGGGTGTCCCCTGTCCCCATTCCCTGTGTCACAGGGGCTTGGGTGTCTGTCCCTGTCCAGGTTCGCTGGGTGTCCCCTGTCCCCATTCCCTGTGTCACAGGGTCTCTGGGTGTCCCCTGTCCCCATTCCCTGTGTCACAGGGTCTCTGGGTGTCCCTGTCCCCTGTGTGCCACAGGGATCTCTGGGTGTCCCCTGTCCCCTTTCCCTGTGTCACAGGATCTCTGGGTGTCCCTGTCCCCGTGTCACGGTCTCTGTGTCCCTGCCCATTCCCTGTGTCACAGGTCTCTGGGTGTCCCTGTCCCTGTGTCACAGGATCTCTGGTTGTCCCCTGTCCCCTTTCCCTGTGTCACAGGATCTCTGGGTGTCCCTGTCCCCTGTGCACAGGATCTCTGGATGTCCCTGTCCCCGTCCCCGTGCCCTGCGCTGCTCACAGCCACAAGTGCTCCCTCTCCCAACTCCCGCGGCGGCGCTGCCTATTCCCAGGCGCCACCTGATGGCACCAGCTCCAGGAAGGATTTGTCGGACACCATTCCCCAGCCACAGACCCAGGAATCAGCTCCGAGGCTGGAAATGGGAAATGGGGACACCGAGAGCAGCCCTGGCCCAGCCCCTGCCCCGCGCCCAGCTGGAACAAAGCCGAGCCTAAGGAGAGCACAGCCAGCTCTTCTCTTCCTCCCAGGACCACAAAAGTCCTTCCCAGCTCCCCAGGGGAGCAGATCCTGCTGTCCCCACCTGGAGGATCCCCACAGCTCCCCTGGGTTTAATTCCCCTGACAGAGCTGAGGAAATGACACCGAAATCCCTGGAGCAGCAAGGCCTGGACAGCTCCCGGGGAGAAACACGAGAGGAGCCACCAGACAAGGGGACTGCCACACCAGTGTCACCTCCACGTCCCTCCGGTGCCTCCCAGCCCGTGTGAGGACTCTCCGAGCCGGAGGTTGGTGTCTCCAGCCGGAGGGGAGGGAGGATGTCCCGCAGCAGAGCAGAGCTGTGCACAACCAGGAGCACAGCCAGGCCTCCCCCTCCCCTGTCCCCAAAGGGCAGGGGACACAGGTGACAGCAGCCAGCGCTGGGTCCGGCTCCTCTTCCAGAGATAAAACCAGTGGAGAGGGGAGTTCAACTCTGCCACGGCCCCGTGTCACTGCTGCCCCTCCCTCCCCTGTCCCCATTCCCTGTGTCACAGGGGCTCTGGGTGTCCCTGTCCCCATTCCCTGTGTCACAGGGGCTCTGGGTGTCCCTGTCCCTGTCCCGGGAGTGCCGGGTGCCAGACAGGGCAGATGCTCAGGGATGGGAGAGCCCCTGGATCCTCCCGTGAGCTAAACTGGGATCCCCAGGATGGATTCACCAGCCGGGATCCCTGGAATGAGCCACCCTGGCCGTGCCTGTCCCTGGGGATGGATTCACCAGCCAGGATCCCTGGAATGAGCCACCCTGGCCATGCCTGGATCCCCCAGGGATGGATTCACCAGCCAGGATCCCTGGAATGAGCCACCCTGGCCATGCCTGTCCCCAGGGATGGATTCACCAGCCGGGATCCCTGGAATGAGCCACCCTGGCCATGCCTGTCCCCAGGGATGGATTCACCAGCCAGGATCCCTGGAATCAGCCACCCTGGTGTGCCTGTCCCCAGGGATGGATTCACCAGCCAGGATCCCTGGAATGAGCCACCCTGGCCGTGCCTGTCCCCAGGGATGGATTCACCAGCCGGGATCCCTGGAATGAGCCACCCTCATTCCAGGGATGTATTCACCCTGGCTGGTGAATCCATGCCTGTCCCCAGGGATGGATTCACCAGCCAGGATCCCTGGAATGAGCCACCCTGGCCGTGCCTGTCCCCAAGGATGGATTCACCAGCCAGGATCCCTGGAATGAGCCACCCTGGCCATGCCTGTCCCCAAGGATGGATTCACCAGCCGGGATCCTTGGAATGAGCCACCCTGGCCATGCCTGGATCCCCCAGGGATGGATTCACCAGCCAGGATCCCTGGAATGAGCCACCCTGGCCGTGCCCCGGCTCCGGAGCCCACCCAGCCCGCGGGGACCACCCT
This sequence comes from Serinus canaria, assembly GCF_022539315.1. Taxonomy (NCBI): domain Eukaryota; kingdom Metazoa; phylum Chordata; class Aves; order Passeriformes; family Fringillidae; genus Serinus; species Serinus canaria. The sequence continues at coordinate 1,007 of NW_026108780.1, read as the reverse complement.
GTCCTGCTGCTCTCCTGTCTCCCGATTTTGCCAGGCTCGGGGAGCACCAAATCCCCCCAAAACGAAGGGATGGAGAGACTGCAGCAGTGTCCGTGCTGGGAGGGACGGGGAGAGCACGCAGGGGGAGGGGAGGTGGCGGCGCTGGGGAAGCGGGGGGGAGGAGGAATCATTCCGAGCGAGCCAGATTTCCATATTCTCCCTGCTGGAAAATTAAAGTTTGCATCCCAAATGTGATTGCTCTCGGCTCCCTGCCTCGGAAGGCACGTACCTGTCTCAGCAGCCGGCCCTGGCGGGCTCAGGGTCCATGCTGGCTACCTGTCAGCAGGCTGTGCCTTCTGTTCCCGCTGAGCAGCATCTCTGCTCTGCTCTGCTCTGCTCTGCTCTGCTCTGCTCTGCTCTGCTCAGCGAGGGAGTTCAAAGCTGCAACTCAAGGACTCGAGGGTGTGCGGGGAGATGGACGCGCTCGCTGAGCACGAAAAGCAGCCATTGGCTCTGCCTCGCCGGCTGCTCTGCCGCTGGGCTGGGCTGAGCCTGGGTCATCCTTCCCCTCGGCTCCCCTCGGCTCCCGGCACGGCACGGCACGGCACGGCACGGCCAGGGCTTAACCCGGGAGAAGGAGGGCAGGGTTGAGGGGGTGAACCCGGGATAAGGAGGGCAGGGTTGAGAGGGTTAACCCTGGAGAAGGAGGGAAGGGTTGAGAGGGTTAACCCGGGAGAAGGAGGGCAGGGTTGAGGGGGTTAACCCGGGAGAAGGAGGGCAGAGTTGAGGGGGTTAACCCGGGAGAAGGAGGGCAGGGTTGAGGGGGTTAACCCGGGAGAAGGAGGGCAGGGTTGAGAGGGTTAACCCGGCAGAAGGAGGGCAGGGTTGAGAGGGTTAACCCGGGAGAAAGAGGCGCGAGATTGATGGGGTTATCCCGGGAGAAGGAGGTGCGGGGTTGAGGGGCTTAACTCGGGAGGAGGAGACGAGGGGTTGGGGGGGATAAATCCTGGGAAAGAGGGGCATTATTG
>NW_026108779.1:0-5055 GCF_022539315.1 Serinus canaria | reverse complement strand
TCCATCCCACAGATCCCTTGCAGGTGGCATGGGGATTTGCCTCCTTGGGCGGGGTCCGACTGGGCCTCTTGGGTTTTATTCCTGTGGTTTCAAAGATGCTGAGGAAAGATACGCTACCTGGGAAAAGGGGTTGTTTGGGGTTAGCTTAGCTCTCATAGAAAAGGAAAAAATTGGACGACAACAGCCTATTGTAAAAAGAGGCCCTTTCAAAGTTATCAAAACTGTCACTAATAGGACCCCCCCGCCCCGCCTGGTGGGCTGGCCCAAAGGGCCTCACTTAGAAAATGGTACGCTCAGATGGAACACTACTGTAATAGTGTCTCAACAACAGAAGCATCCCAGGGTGAATTGTGACCTTGGAATCAAGATTACTTGGGATTCTGTTCTTAGCTTTAGGAGAGAAGTACAGCAGCTGAAGTACCTAATACTGATGCGATACCCAGGAACTCAGAGTTGACACTTTTCATTGAAGTCCAATCACAACTAGCAGTACTAAGAGGATAGGATTGGCCTCTTTTCATGTGATCTTCTTGTTACACAGCCTGCTCGGATTCTGGTGAAACGTTTTCATTAGCTTCTCTCTAAAAAGGAGAAAAATTAATTACATGTCCCTCCCTGCTGGTGCAGGTTTACCATTGGGTTTGTCGAGCTTAAAAGTGGAGTTGGAACTAGCAGGAATTACTGTGTCTTAAGCCTCCGGTCTGTTAAGACAATCTCAGGTTGATAAAAGACTACCTACTATTGGCTAAAGACTCTGTTTGCCCAAGAGCGGATGCATGCAATTTAATCCAACTTTCTGTAACAAACCCCAGTAATACAAAAGCGTCACAAATAGCAGGAAGAATTATTTGACCATTTAAGGAAGCAACTTTCTCACCTCCTTTTGGCGTGAGCATAATCTGCTAGCTGAAGTAACAAACTTGAGGACAGAAGTCTCCCTGCTCCTGAGAAATTGCTGACAAGAGAACCACCAAAGCTCTGTGACTTTCCCCTTTCCATTCATTGGTCAAGCCTAGTAGCCTAAAATTTATGAGCTCAATCAAAGACAAATGCTAATCTAGTCAGAGGTCTATGAAAGGGCCAAAAATTATTGGAGTTCTTCTTAGACAATGGAAATGGAAGCAGAGCTACCAATCTATTTCCTTGCAACATATCCCTGAAACTCATTCCCTTCTTTTCATAACTAATGTATAGCCACCAGTACAATCAGGAGAAGACAAAACTCGCTGATGTCAGCAAGGGAAGGATTTGAAAGAACTATTGCCATGAATCATCCTATAGACAGTAACCCTAACTTTAAGATCAGAGCCCTTTTAGTAAGTATCACTTATGGGAAATCCAGGACTCCTGCACAATGGATCAAGAGGGTTAAGCAGAAGCCCTTTATGGTTCACATGATGCTGTTACACATTCCGACTCTCTGCACACGCTAGTCATGCAATTCTTATTGGTGCCTTTGTCTTGTCCACGCATTCTGCGTGCACCTCCCAGAAGATGTGTTTCCTTGCAGTCCAGGTACTTTGCCCCTCCTGCCCCCCCCCTTCAGGAGTTCTTGTGGTCTTGGAATTGGGTTCCTCAGCTTCTTCTCTCTTGTTTTAGCACGGCTTATGTCTTGATGAATTCCAGAGGGCCCTGAGAAAATTCTGAGAAGAACTGTTCCAAGCTGGATTGCTGGTGCACCCTGTAGTCTAAGCAGTTCAGATACATTGCCACAATTCCCCAGTTTTCTTGCACCAGCCAGACCCTTCCCACCGTATTTTCTACCAAGAGGCACACCAGTTTCACCATGCATGGAATAACAAAAAGCAATGAAATAATGACTACTAGTTAGAAAAAAGCTCCATTTATGTGATCTTTACACCATCCAGTTCTTTCCCATCCCTCAAACCATTCATGCAAACCCCACTCCTTTCCAGTCAATTTCTTCATGCTATCTTGTAGTTGTGTGGGTTTCTTATGAATGGCTGCAGAGTGGTCAAAAAGATTCATGCAACACATTCCTTCAAATTCCTTACACTCGTGCCCATGTGCTACTAACAATAAATCTATTACAGCTCTTTTTTGCAGTGTGCTATGTCTAATAGTATCTACGTCAGTGAGCACCTGATTTAAAAGAGAAGATGTTACGTTTAGTTGTTCGAACATCCAGCATCCCAAATGATTAAAAGCAGCCAAACTTTGATAATCAGCGACACCTGTCGTAAGGAATGACGTAGTTATTCCTGCTGGAATGAGCAAAAGTCTACATAATGGGGGCAATCGCGTCTAAAGCTTGTGCTGGTTCTTTCGGTATTCCCGGAAACCACCAAGCGGCTTCCTCATGCAAAGACCATTGTGAAGGTCACAGAGCTCACCAGAGCACGGCTGCTTCTGAAAGAAGCCCGGGATCGGTGCCTACGTTCGGGGAGCTGCGTACGCCCGTCTTCTGCGTCTCTTGCCGCCTACATCTTAGCGAAAAGCTTTTCCACGCTTTCTCTCAAGAAGAAACTGTGCCAGCACAGCAAGCATCCCCCAACGTTTTTCATGAAGCTAGTCGAGTTCTTACCAGCTTCAAAGCAAAAAGAAAAATTAATATTGGCCACCGCGTGCTGCATAACCTTTAAAAAGATGGAAAGAAAATTTGTCCAAGACCTCTTTCCTTATGTATCCTTAAGTAAGTTTAAACTTCTGGAAAGTGGTTAGTTCTTGTCCTGGCTCAGTTTGAGAGCTGCACACTTAATCCCGGTGCTTTGCGCCTTCGTTCTTCGCGTCTCAGCATCTGCCGAGCTCTCCGTCTCCTGGAGGCGAAGAAGTGGCTTTTTCGCACACAGAGCATTGTGCCGGTCGCAGTGTGCTCCGGATCGCGGCTTCTGCCAAAAGACGCCGGGGACCGGCACCTACCTTTGGAGAGCTGTGGATGCCCGTCTTTTGCGGCTCTTGCCACCTACATCTTAGCGAAAAGCTTTTTCACGATTTCTCTCTAAAAGAAACTGTGCCAGCAAAGCAAACTGCCCCTGATTACGGCCTCCTACTTTCCTTTGCAGTGTATTCCAGAAGTACTCCTCTTTCTTAAGCTGCTACCTGTTTTCAAATCGCCGCTCTCCATGTCCCCTGCTACGCTGTGCGAATAAACCCAGGCACATTACCTTGTAGGTTATAAATCCAAGTAATAGGAGAATCCAAGAAGAATACGCCTTGACTTTGAGAAGCAATGCCTACTGAATAGAAAAAAGATAATCTTCTTTGAGATCCAATATCACACATTTGTGTGCAGGGGGGAGGTGTATCTGTGTGTGTGAATGGGAAGTGTACTCACCCACAAACCAGAGGCAATATTTAGTAACCAACATATCGTAAGGGTGGATGCATATCATTTCCTGCTTTTTATTGATCTTTTTTTTTAAAGGTTCATTTCTTTTTACAGATTTTCTAGTCAGTTGAGAAATTCTTCTGTGTTTGTTTGAGAATAGAGATCTCCAAAAAGCTTACTGGGTGAGGAGAATCCTTTGGACTAGATGATGACTATTTAGAAGATGATATTTTCATCGGCATCAATCCATTTCCTTGTTTTGGAAATAGTTCTGGTTTTCAAAGTAGCAATTTTCAGGGTGTATTTTTTGAAGGTGAAAAAATTGAGATCATAATTGGTATCACAGAAATACAAAAAAAAATCTCTTAATATCATCCGTTGCATCATTTCAATGTTGTCTTTTTAAATTTTCAATAGCTAACTCTAAATCTCATGTTAATATCCTTTTTAAATGTTCTGTCTTGACACAATTTTTTCTTGATCCATTCCTTAGCTTCAAAATGATATTCAGGTAAGAGTAAATTACTGAAACTACTTCACATTTTACAAACTGACATCACAGGGCAGGGAGGGAGGGAGGAGAGATGGAGAAAGGAAGGCAGTAAGTAACAAGGACACGGACAGGAAGGCATGACGTCCGGCCGTAAGCCGTAGCTGCAGGCATTCTCCCGTCCGGCCGTCGTTCAGTTCGTACTTCCTTCTCCTGCCTCCTCCTTCACTGCCCTTCCTGGCATGCCTTCCCGCCTTACTCTTTCGCGTCCTTACTCTTTCCTTACTTCCTTCCTTCCTCCTGCCTTCCGTTCCTTCCTTCCCCCTTCATGTCCCTTGCCCCTCCCTCCCTCCCGCCCGCCCTCCCTCCTCAGTCCCGCCCGTCCCTCCTCCCTCCCCTCCCTCCCGCCTCCCGCCCTCCCTCCCTCCCTCCCTCCCTCCCTCCCGCCCGCCCACACGCCCGCCCGCCAGCCCGCCCGCCCGACCGACTCCCTCCCTCCCCCGACCCGCCCTTCCCGCCCGCCCTGCCCTCCCGCCCGCCCGCCAGCCCTCCCGCCCGCCCCCCCTCCGCCCACCCGCCGCCCGCCGCCCGCCCGCCCTGCCGCCCGCCCCCGCCCCTCCCGCCCTCCCCGCCCGCCGCCTCCCTCCCTCCCTCCCTCCCGCCCCGCCCGCCCGCCCTCCCGCCCGCCCCCCCTCCCGCCCGCCCGGCCCGGCCTCCAATATATAGACTTTAAAAATTATACAATATTTGTTGGGATTAGATTAAGTGCCAGACTGTTTCCTGCAATGGATATGTAAGAGGAACTTTTGTGGTGAGACCAATACAGTTGAACTGGATGGCAGTTTCTCAGAACCAATAGTCTGTTTTCTTATCTTCAGCTAGTTACTGCTCCTGCACAGAATGAACATTACCACGGAATAATAGAATGGTTTGGATTGGAAGGGACCTTAAAGTTCACCTAAATTCACCCCCCATGTCACTGGCAGGGACACCTTCCGCTAGACGGCCTTAAGCTCAAAGACCCATTCAAGCTGACCTTGAACACTTTCAGGAATGAGTCACCCACCACATGTTCCAGCGTCTCACCACCCTCCCAGCAAAGAATTTCTTCCCAATACCCAAAGGAAACATATACTCTTCAGATTTCAAAGCCATCAACACTCTTCCTATCGCTCCATGCCCTTGCGTAACGCATCTGCCTCCTTCTGCTAGGCTGCCTTCAGATACTGGAGGACTGCTCTAACATTTGCTCAGAGTCTGCTCTTCTCCAGGGGAG
>NW_026108778.1:0-5057 GCF_022539315.1 Serinus canaria | reverse complement strand
TCCAGCCTGCATGCAAAGCCCTGGGAAAAAAAGGGGATTTCCTTGGAAAAGGGAAGTTTTTTATTGGGAAATGTGGGATGAGGGGGCAGCGCCCGACCCTTCCGAGGGAAAAACCGGGAAAATAGAAAAAACCGGGAATACAAAACCTGGGAAAAAACGGGGAAAAACCGGGAAAAACAGAGAATATTTGGGATGGGATGGAGTATCCTGGGAATTTCCTGGAGTCTCCGAGGTTCCCGAGGGTGGAAAAGGAGAATTCCCAAAAAAATAGAATCTCTTGGGCTGGGAATGGCCCCGGAATTCCGGGATTGCCCCGGCCCCGCTGCTCCCACGGCTCCGGGATGAGATTCCCGAAATTCCAAATCCTGGGAGCTCAAGTCTTCAACAGGGGAAGGGTTCAGGCAAGGCCCACCTGGAAATCCAAGAAATCCCTGGAATTCCTGCTTGGATTCCATGGGAAGCTCCCAAAAATCCCAGGGGAGCTGCTCCTTGAATCCCCCCAAAATCCCAGGAAAAACAGCCCCAAATTCTGGGAAAATGGCCACAAATCCCTGGAAAAATAACCCCAAATCCTTGGGAAAAAGAGTCCCAAAATCCTTGGGAAAATCCCCTTAAAATCCCTGGAAAAACAGCCCCAAATTCCTGGGAAAAGAGTCCCAAAATTCCTGGGAAAATAATCCCAAATTCCTGAAAACCCACCCATAAATCCATGGGAAAACAACCCCAAAATCCTGGGAAAAACAGCCCCAAAACCCTGGGAAAAAGTGCCCTAAAATCTCTGGGAAAACCACCCCAAATCCATGGAAAACCACCCCAAATCCATGGAAAACCACCCCAAATCCATGGAAAACCCCGACATTTTGGGAATTGTGCCCTGGATTTGGGAATTCCCTCCCTCCCAAGCCCAGCTCCTCCTTTTCCCTTTGATTTTTTGGGGGAAAAATTCAAAAATTGAGGAGCAAAACTCTCCAAGGAATGGGGAATTCCTTGGGTGGGGGTTGGAAATTCCATGGAAAATTGGGAATGAGGGAAAAGGGGAATTCCCTGACCTGAGGAGAGGCCGGAGCAGCTCAGACGATCCCGAACCTTTCCGCCCTTTTCCGCTTCTTTGCCTGGATTTGGGAAGGGCCAAAAAGAGAGAAAATTCCAGAAATCCATGGGGAGAATCCCGGGAAAGAGAGAGAGAGGGAGGGGAGTGGGAATGGGGAAATTCCTGATCCCAAAGGGTGGGAAAATCTCGGGATTTGGGGGGGTTTTCCTGAGGAAAAATGGTCCAAAACAGAGAATTCCAAACGCCAAATTCCTGGGAAAAAGACCCCAAAATTCCGAGAAAAAGGCCCCAAAATCCAAGGAAAATTTGCTCTAAAATCCATGGAAAAGCAGCCCTGAAATCCCTGGGGAATTGGCCCCAAATCCCTGGAAAAAAAAAAACCCAAATCTGTGTGAGAAGAGTCCCAAAATCTCTGGGAAAACGTCCCCAAATCCACAGAAAATGTCTCCAAATCCAGGGAAAACCTCCCCAAAACCCCGGGATCTCTCAAGGGCTGGGAATTGGGAGGTGGTTTTGGGATGGACCCAGGAATCCCAGGAATTCCTGGCCCCAAATTCCAGGAATTCCTGACCCCAAATCCCGGGAATTCCCAGCTCCAAATCCCGGGAATTCCCAGCTCCAAATCCCGGGAATTCCCAGCTCCAAATCCCGGGAATTCCCAGCTCCAAATTCCAGGAATTCCCAGCTCCAAATTCCAGGAATTCCCGACCCCAAATCCCGGGAATTCCTGACTCTAAATCGCGGGAATTCCCAGCTCCAAATCCCGGGAATTCCCAGCTCCAAATCCCGGGAATTCCCAGCTCCAAATCCCGGGAATTCCGGCCCCACCTCGGAATCCTCGGCAGCGCCGGCCCCGGTGACGATCCCGAACCTTTCCTTCCTCTTCTTCAGCTTCTCATCCTCCTCACTCTGGGAATGTTGGGAATGTTGGGAATGGATCCCTGGGACCCCTCCTGATCCCATTCCAGGGCAGGGAAACATTCCCATGATCCCTGGGTGACCCAATTCCCAAAAACCCCAATTCCTGAAAAATCCCAATTCCCAAAAACCCAAAATTCCCAAAGACCCCAAATTCCCAAAGACCCCAAATTCCCAAAGACCCAATTACTGAAAAGCCCCAGTCAAAAAAAAAAAAAATTAAAAAAAACCCCAATTCCCAAAACCCCAAAATTCCCAAAAACCTCAATTCAATTCCCAAAAACCCCAATTCCCAAAAACCCCAAACCCCAAAAACCTCAATTCCCAAAATCTCAATTCAATTCCCAAAAACCCCAAATCCCAAAATTCAAAACAACCCAAAGTTCCCAAAATCCCCAAAGCCTCAATTAAATTCCCAACAACCCCAATTCCCAAAACCCCCAATTCCCAAAATTCCCAAAAACCCCAATTCCTGAAAAACCCCAGTTCAAAAAAAAAACCCAATTCCAAAATTCCCAAAACCCAGAGAAGGGTGGAGGCAGCAGGGCTGGAAATGCTGGAATTTTGGGATAATCCCGGTGTGGGGAGGGTGCCCTGGCATTCCCAAAATTCCCGGAATTCCCAAAATTCCCGAATCTCACCTTCTTGGAGAGGGAGGAGACGTTGAGGCCGAACCTCTGGGCCCTTTCCTTGAGCTTTTCCAGGTTTATCTGGGAAAAGGAAATTTGGGATTTGGGACTTCCAAAGGAGAAAATTCCGGAATAAAAATTCCCAAAATTCCTCAGCTCCGGGGGCTTTTCCAGAGGGGCTGATCCTGGGAAAATCTCCAGGGGGTTTTTGGGGAATTGCAACCTAAAAATTCCAGTTGGGATCCCAAATTCCATGGGAATTCCCAAAATTCCATCCAATTTCCCATTGGAATTTCCCAGATTCCACCCAAATTCCCAAAATTCCAAGAGAATTCCCCAAAATTCCATGAGAATTCCCCAAATTCTGTGGGAATCCCTCCAAAATCCACCCAAATTCCCAAAATTCCACCCAATTTCCCATTGGAATTCCCCAGATTCCACCCAAATTCCCCAAATTCCACGAGAATTCCCCAAATTCCGTGGGAATCCCGGATTTCCTCACCGTGGGTTTGGAGTCTGCTGAGAGCCCTGGGAAAAGGAAGAAAATTCCCATCAGGAATTGGCCAAAATTCCCAGATTTCAGCCCAGAACAGGGAATTCTCAGGAATTCCAGGAAAATCCCAAGCCTGGATTTTTTTGGGATGAAAAATCCCAGGAAAATCCGGGACAATTTGGGGTCTTTTCCCATCAAATCTCAAAATTCCTGCTTCCAGAAATGAGGGAAAAGGGGAATTTGCAATCCCAGGGAATTCCCAAAATTCCCATTCCAGGAATTCCCTCTCCTCACCTTTTGTGGGAATTGTGGCCAAACCGAACCTGTGGGAATGAAAAAAATGGGAATTAGGGCTGGAATTTTGGGAATTAGGGCCGGAATTCCCACAAATCCCCTTTTCCCAGAGTTCCCTGACCCCAGGGATTTGGAATCCTCTGGCAATTCCAGCCCAGCTCCATCTCCCCGTGCAGGAATCCCATCCCAAAATCCTAGAATTCCTCTCAGAATTCCCAGATTTCCCCAGAATTCCCAAATTTTCCCCAGAATTCCCGTGCTCACCGTGCTGCCCTCGCTGCCTTTTTGCTCTCCAGGCTGACGGGGACGTTGAACCTCTCGGCCCTTTTCTGCATCCTCTGGGAAATGGGAAAGGGAAAAAAAGGGAATTCTGGAAATTTCCAGGGGAAAACTGAGAATTTCCAGCGGGAAATTGGGATTTTTCCAGGGAAAAACTGGGATTTCCTGGGGAAAATTGGGATTTTCCAGAGGATTTTACCTCCATCTGGGAGATTTCCGAGGAGATTTTCACCACTTTCTTCTCTTGGATCCTGGAAAAAGTTTGGGAAAAAGGTCAGGGATGCTCCAGGAGGGATCTGGGATTCCCAAAATTCCCAAATTCCCCCTTTCCCAGCCCCTCATTCCCAGGTTTTGCCAGGAATTCTCCTCACACGTCGGGCGACTTCACGGGCGGCTCCTCCACCTTCACGGGCGGCTCCGGCGCCTTGGGCTCCTCCTCCTGCAAATCCAGGGAATCCATGGAAAATCCAGGAAATCCATAAAATTCATGGAAAATCCACGGCAAATCCAGGGGAAATCATCCAGGGAAAAAATCCCATGGAAAATCCAGGGGAAATATCCCATGGGAAAATCCAGGGGAAATCCAGGGGAAATAATCCATGGGAAATAATCCAGGGGAAATCCAGGGGAAACCCATAGGAAATATGGGAAAACCATGGAAAATCTGTGGGAACTCCAGTGGAAATATGGAAAATCCATGGGAAATCCAGGAGAAATCCCTGGGAAATATGGAAAATTCATGGAAAATCCATGGGAAATGCATAGGAAATTCATAAAAAATCCACAGGAAATCCATAGAAAATCCAGGGGAAATATGGAAAATCCATGGGAAATCAATAAATTCCATGGAAAATCCAGGGTAATTTCAAAGAAGATTCCTAAAACCCATAAAAATCCATAAAAATCCCCTAAAATCCGTGTGAAATCCACATGGAACAGCCATGAGAATTCCATAAAATCCATGGGAAATCCATGGGAAATCCACAGAAAATATGGAAAACCCATGGGAAACCCACAGGAAAACCCACTGAAAAGCTGGAGAATCCCAGGCACCAAATCCAGCGGATTTAGCCCCAAAATAGGATGGGGAAAATGGGAAAAGGGTTGGAATTCTGGAACGCTGCCTCATTCCCACCCCAACCCCCCCGGAAAACCGGGATGATCCCAAAAATTCCCACCTCAATCTCCTCTCCCAGCACGTCCTCCTCGTTGGGCTCCTCCTCAGCTGGAAGGGAAAAGCAGGGCAGGGTCAGAGCGGGCGAATTCCCGGGGAGTGCCAGGAGAAGGAGGGTTTGGGTGGGGAATGGGGGGGAAATTCCAGCTGGGAATTCCGTGGGAGCACCCACCGTGCTCCTCCAGGTAGGCCTGCAGCCGGTGGATCAGGTCCTGCTTG
>NW_026108777.1:0-5066 GCF_022539315.1 Serinus canaria | reverse complement strand
ACAGGGACACCTCAGCTGCATTTGGGGCAGGACTTTGAGGTGACACCAGCTTCTGCAGGCATTGGAGTGTGCAGGGAGGATCAGGACAGCACATCCCAAGCCAGGATGTCCCAGGTTCACCTACTCTGTTACCTGGTGCCGTTTTTGTTGTGGCTACAAGTATTAAGTGGGGGCAGATTAGTGTGCTTGTGCAGCTACCAGCCTTGCTGTTGTGACATTTCCATCTGCCCCACTGTTGTATAACCCTCTGCTCTTATGAAATTAAGAGACAGGGAGAAATCCCTTCCTTCCCCAACCCTCACACGAGAGCACCTCAACCCCAGCCTTGGGCACCAAGTTCCCAAACTTTCCCTCCAACACAGGCCTGAAATCCCCTCCCTTTCTCTGTGGCCTTGGGCTGCTCTGCAGTCAGCAGATATCAAAAGCCTTGTTTGTACCCGTGTTCTTCAGCATCACATCTGGCTCTGGGAGTCTTCAAGGACTCACAGTCCTCTTCAGGTCAAAACAATTTAGGAGCTGCTCCTGGGAAGCCCATCTTTCACCTCTCAGGTGTGCAGCAGCAGCCATCAGCAAGAGCAGCAGCTGCCCATGCTGTGTCAGAGCCTTAGCCTACCTCCTCCCTCAAAAGAGATACAGGAGGATGGACAGCACCCCTGGAATGTTCCAAATCACAGCCTGCAGAAACCTGGCTGGTGGATCCAGGGCTTTTTCCTTCAGTCTGGAGCCCAGTTCATGAATTTGGGAATAGTGGTCTGCTACACCTTCTCTCCAGTCAGTGCCCCCAGCCCCATGATGGACCCTGGGGACCAGAAGCTGTCCATTGTATCCTCTCATTGATTTAAGAGACTCAGAAGAGAATTTGCCTCTCTGCACTCCCAATTTAGGGCCAGGTGGAGAGGGTGGGGCTCAGGAAGGCTGGAGAGAGGTTGGGGTTTTTACTGGTGCCTCTGCAGCACTGCCCTTCCAAGTTTTAAGAGTGCCTTTGTTTAGCAGCTTTCTCCTACCTCGACAGTCACCCTTGGGATAGCAACTTGGTGGGGTGCGTGTGGGAGATGATGAAAGACAGGGAGATGAAGAAACTTGTACTAAACACTGCTGGCTCTTGGCCTGAGACGCTGGGCCTGCTCCAGGCCTTGCCAAGATCGTTTTCTCTGGGAGGATACGCTGATGTTGACAGCCAGGTATTTCTTTGATGCAATTCTGTGTATTGCTGGGGAAAGTACGTAAAGTCCCGTTTCCCCGAACACCGCGGGGCCACGTCGGCTGCCACAGCCTGGAGCCCAAGCCCGAGCCTGCCTGGAGCCACCCTGCACAGCCCGGGTGCCTCCCTGCGCCCTCACCTCGCGCTGCATTTCCCAGATCCCTTTCTGGAACCTCCCTGGCACTTTGCTGGCTTGTTCTTTGCTTTCTCATCCCTCTGACATACTTAAAATATGCACACACCCCCTTTTGTGCTAGCAGCTACAACTCAGCCAGGGCCCTGGCAGGATGAGCAGTCTCTCCTCCATCCTTTACAGAAATTCTCAGGGGAATTTCTCACTTTTGAGTGATTTTGAGCCATTTCCATGGTAGTTCAAGACCTGCATGAGAGTTTTTCTTGGTTTGGCTTTCACCAAACAAGGTGAAAATGCCTTCCTTTCTAGAAGTACCAAGGCAACGTAGCAAATTGGCCAACTGGATGCTCATCTTCAGCAGAACAGGCCCTCAGATAAGTGAGGACTGATAGTGCCACAGCTGCAGCCTCTTGGAGGAGAGGAGGTGTCTGCAAGGTGCCTGGGTCCTGCCTGGTGGAAAGGACTGGGGTCCCCTCTCCCCAGACAGTGTCCCCAGAGAGTGTCCCCACGGGGTGTCCAGCCCACGCTGACCCTGGGCATGGAGCAGAACCAGTCAGGGGTTTCCTCTGGGGTCAACCAGCATTTGTGACAGAAAAATTTGTTTCCCAGATGCCCCTGGATCCCTGGAATTGTCCAAGGCCAGGCTGGAAGGAGCAGCCTGGGATAGTGGAAGGTGTCCCTGCCCATGGCAGGGGGTGGGACTGGATGATCTTTAAGGTGTCTTCCAACCCAGATCATTCTGGGATTCTGTGGTTCTATGAAAAAAATCTTGCTCAGGGTGGAGAAGAAAACCCAGGGAGAGGTTTGCAAAGACCAGACCACCCAGAGGCTGACCAGAGCTTGGAGGAGCAGGAGTCTGTAAAAGCTGTGCTGGATACTGCTCTGGGTGGATGCTCAGAGGGAGACAGGGGCCAGTAATGTCAGCAGTGAATGGGGGAGAAAAGTGTTTGCTTTGGGGGGAAAAGGACCAGATCTGGGGGTCTGCCCAAGATAAATTTGTGCATGGGCTGTCAGGCAGAGAGAGGAGCCCAGGGGGGCTCTCAGGGCATGGAGTGCCCCAGGTTTCCACCACGCTTCTCGCGTTTTTCCTGGGAAAATGAATCCTCCTTTTGCAGCATTCATGAGAGTGGCCCACGCAGGGAGCAGTGTAAGCAGGGAATGGCCTTTTTTGGCCGCTGTGCTGGGGACAGAATGTCTCGGAACATCATGAATGAAACACAAATATGCGAGCGGCGCTGACGCCGCCGCGTGTTACCCCGTCAGCATCCCGGCGTGAGCCGGGGGCCACGGCCAGCACGCTCACATGTGGAGATGGAGAGCCCCTTTTCTGCATTTCAGACCCCTGTGGCTCCTGCAGTGGGGATGGAGACCTTTCCTGCATGACAGACCCCCTTGGCTGGTCCTCCGTAGGGCCCCGCAGCAGACGCTGAGTGCACGGAGCGCACGGCCAGAGAGAGAGCAACATCTGGGCTGCTGCTCAGGAAACGAGACGTGGGCAAGGCACGCCCCTCCAGATAATCTCTTGTTCAAAGTGAAAGCTCGCCACAGAAATTTGGAAAAGGAGGTGGAAGGAGCGGGGTAGGACTCCTATTATGCTTGGAAACTATTTAAATATGTCAATATTAAGGGAGCGTAATTACCACTCAAGCAATTCCAGCAAACAAAGCCGGTAACAGTGCCTGCTTTACGGGAAGTGCATTTCCTCTTGGCAGTCTCCTGGCTGGGGGTTATTGAGTGTGCAGCTTTCCCTGCATCCACTGCACTGGGGAACCAGCACCTCCCAGCCAGGCAGGGCTGCAGAGCAATGGGCTGGGGTGCTGTAACAGGAGGGACCATAAGGGTCAACCTAAACCCCCTGCAAGTGATGCCCTAACCCTGACCAAGTCTGCAGCAGGTCTGAGGACACTGAGCAGCCCCATGGTGCTGAGAAGCACCACCCCACGCTGTCCTTGGGGTCAGTGGTGGCCATCACTTCTGTGGTCAAGGTCACCAGCAGCAGCCCGGTGCTGCTCTGCTTCCTAGAGCACCTGCCTGGATCTTCCATTGCAGCCATGCTGTGGAAAGAGTCAGAGGAAGGAGAGGGCTGCGGTTCAGGGGCTGGACTCTGTGCCCAGATCTCCTGAGTCAGCTCCCAGCACCACCACCCATGTCCATGTCATGTCAGACAAGTCACTTCACCTCAGTGACGCTGGCTCTGGCCCCAAAACCCTTCTATGGTCCAGCTGTGTGGCAAGGCAGGGTCACTCTCTGGCCTGGGGAAGCTACTCAGGGCCTTTGGCTCCTGCTTTGAAAACACTGAACACAAAAGTCAGGTTCCTTGAGCCATTAGTCAGGTTCCTTGGGCCATTAGTCACTGAAGAAACACCAGCTTCCCAAAGCTGCTGAGAACCTTCCCAGCCTCCCCCTCCTGTTGGAGATGCTCGGGGTGCAGCCAGGCTGGCACGTGGTCCACTGAAACTGGATCCTTCCCATGAACAATGGGAATTATCTCATGGGAAAGCTGCCCTGTGGAGTGGCCACCCTGCAGCTGTCCCCTCTGGGATCACACACAGGTGCTGCTGACCACTCAGCTCCCCAGTGCCATTCACACCATAACCCACCAAGGACACAAAACCCCCCAGTCTTCAGCTGAAGAGGTGCAATTAACCTGCATCACTCATTAGAGGGGGCCTGTGCATAACCCTCATTACTGAATCTGCAGGTTTTCCATCATCTCTGTCTGCTGTGCAAGTCCTTTCATCCACACGTTGCAGATGGTGGACCAAGATCTCAGGACTGTGGAATGAGAGGAGCTTTAATTTCCCTTTCAACCCAAACTCTTCTGAGATTCTGTGATTTTGCCACCCCTTTGACTATTTTTCAATTGCACTGACTCAGCATTGCCCAGGATGCTCTTTAGAAGCCTGATGTGAAGTGTGTGAGTGCTCATTATTGTCCACAACACATGGACCATGGTATGAACCCCTTTAAATTTGTTAAAAGCACTTGAATATTTTTAATTAATTCCTTTTCTTTTTTTTTCAATACCCACCCAATTTGTGCCCTAATCTCATCTCATGGCTGTAGAGGACTATAACAAAAGATTAGCTCATGTTTCATGTCTGTTTAGTGCCTGAAAGGCGTCTTGAAAAAGTAAAATGACACGGAAATGCCACATAATCATATTTTGTTGTCAGCACTTCCCTTAAGCAATGCCCTTAAGCCTAACAAATGCTTGCTGCAAGCAAAGCAAATGTCCTCTCATTATTTTTGAACAATCCCACCCCCTGTCCCGAAGTTTGGAGCACCACAATGATACCTGGCCAGCCGGGGACAATTTTTTTCTGGGGTTTTGGGTCTCCCCTCAAGTTTTCATCCCAAATCTCAAACTTCTGTTGCTCAATTGCTGCTCACAATGGCTTGGAGGAGCAAAGCAGGTGCGGGGATAATGTGCATGTCCCAAGCACTGATACCTGCATGGCTGTGGAGCCAAGGGCTGTTGATAAGAGCACACATGAGGAACACCAGGATGTGCCTGGAGATGGGGCCCTGTGGAGGAAGGGCAGCACTTTTCTGGGACAAACCTTGGTCTGGCTTCTGGAGCAAAGCACAGCCTGGCTCAGTGCAGGAGTGAGGTCAAGAAATGGCCATGGACCTTAGCAAACCTTTGACATTGGCTCCCACATCATTCTCCTGGGACAGCTGCAGCCCATGGCTTGGACAGGTTCAGCCTTAGCTGGGCTCAGAAAAGGC
>NW_026108776.1:0-5066 GCF_022539315.1 Serinus canaria | reverse complement strand
CCTCTCAAACCAGCCCAAGTTGGCACTGGTGCCAGCTTGGTCCTGGGAGGCATCCTGCGCAATGCGGAATTTTAGGAGCCAGTAGGTTGCTCTGAGCCACAAGCCCTGGAACACCAACGCATTGCTGCACCTTTTTACTGAAAGCCAGAATCACCAACTCTGGTTCTAGGTGTCCGTTTGCAGGAGGTACTTGGCACTCCCAAACCAGCCTAACATGGCACTGGTGCCAGCTTGGTCCTGGGAGGCATCCTGCGATATGCGGAATTTTTGGAGCCAGAAGGCTGCTCCGAGTACTCGTCCCTGGAACACCAACAAGGCCCGTTTTTCTGGAGAAACAAGACGCACCAACCCTGGTTCTAGGTGTCAGTTTGCAGGAGGTACTTAGCAATCTCAAACAAGCCCAAGTTGGCTCTGCTGCCACCTTGGGTCTGGGAGACATCCTGCGCAATGCGGAATTTTAGGAGAGAGTAGGATGCTCCGAGCCACAGGCCCTGAAAAAACAACGCTGCCCCTTTTCCCTGGAAACATAGCTCACCAACCCTGGTTCTAGGTTTAAAATTGCAGGAGGTACTTGGCACTCTCAAACCAGCCCAAGTTGGCACTGGTGCCAGCTTACGTCCTTAAGGCATCCTGCGTAATGTGGAATGTTTTGAGCCAGAATGCTGCTCTGAGCCACAGGCCCTGGAACACCAACAACCGCCCCTTTTCCTGGAGAAACAGGACTCACCAACTCTGGTTCATGGTGTCAGTTTTCAGGAGGTACTTGGCACTCTTAAACAAGCCCAAGTTGGCACTGCTGCCAGCTTGGTTCTGGGAGGCATCCTGAGCAATGCGGAATTTTAGGAGAGAGTAGGCTGGTCCGAGCCACAGGCCCAGGAACAACCAACACTGCCCCTTTTCCCTGGAAACAAAGCTTACCAATCCTGGTTCTGGGTTTCAGATGGCAGGAGGTACTTGGCACTCTCAAACCAGCCCAAGTTTCCACTGGTGGCCACTTGCCTCTGGGAGGCATCCTGCGCAATCTGGAATTTTTTGAGCCAGAAGGCTACTCCGAGCCACAGGCCCTGGAACAACAACACCGCCCGTTTTCCTGAAGAAACAAGACTCAACAACTCTGTTCTAGGCGTCATTTTACAGGAGGTACTTGGCACTCTAAAACCAGCCCAAGTTGGCACTGGTGCCAGCTTGGTCCTGGGAGGCATCCTGCACAATGCGGAATTTTAGGAGCCAGAAGGCAGCTCTGAGCCACAGCCTCTGGATCAACAATGCTGCCCCTTTCCCTGGAAACAAAGCTCACTAACCCTGGTTCATGGTGTCAGAATGCGGGAGATACTTGGCACTCTCAAACCAGCCCAAGTTTCCACTGGTGGCCACTTGCCTCTGGGAGGCATCCTGCGCAATGTGGAATTTTTTGAGCCAGAAGGCTACTCTGAGCCACAGGCCCTGGAACAACAACACCGCCAGTTTCCCTGGAGAAACAAGACACACCAACCCTGGTTCTAGGCTTCAGATTGCAGGAGGTACTTGGCACTCTCAAACAAGCCCAAGTGGGCACTGGTGCCAGCCTAGTCCTGGGAGGCATCCTGCACAATGCAGAATTTTTTGAGCCAGAATGCTGCTCTGAGCCACAGGCCCTGGATCACCAATACCGCCCCGTTCCCTGGAAACAAATCTCACTAGCCCTGGTTCATGGTGTCAGACTGCAGGAGGTACTTGGCACTCTCAAACCAGCCTGACTTGGCACTGGTGCCAGCTTGCCTCTGGGAGGCCACCGCGCAATGCAGAATTTTTTGAGCCAGAAGGCTGCTCGGAGCCACAGACCCTAGAACACAAAAAGCTGCCCCTTTTCCCAGGTAAGCAAAACTCACCAAACCTAGTTGATGGTGTCAGTTTGCAGGAGGTACTTGGTACTCTCAAACCAGCCCAAGTTGGCACTGGTGCCAGCTTGGTCCTGGGAGGCATCCTGCGATATGCGGAATTTTAAAAGCCAGAAGGCTGCTCTGAGCCACAGCCCCTAGAACACAAAAACGCCCCTTTTCCCTGGGAAATAAAACTCACCAACCCTAGTTGATGGTGTCAGTTTGCAGGAGGTACTTGGCACTCTCAAACCAGCCCAAGTTGGCACTGGTGCCAGCTTGGTCCTGGGAGGCATCCTGCGATATGCTGCTCTGAGCCACAGCCCCTGGAACAGAAAAACCGCCCCTTTTCCCTGGGAAATAAAACTCACCAACCCTAGTTGATGGTGTCAGTTTGCAGGAGGTACTTGGCACTCTCAAACCAGCCCAAGTTGGCACTGGTGCCAGCTTGGTCCTGGGAGGCATCCTGCGATATGCGGAATTTTAAAAGCCAGAAGGCTGCTCTGAGCCACAGCCCCTAGAACACAAAAACCGCCCCTTTTCCCTGGGAAATAAAACTCACCAACCCCAGTTCTAGGATTCAGTTTGCAGGAGGTACTTGGCACTCTCAAACAAGCCCAAGTTGGCACTGGTGCCAGCTTCTGTCTGGGAGGCATCCTGCGCAATGCGCAATTTTAAGAGAGAGTAGGATGCTCTGAGCCACAGGCTCTGGAACAAACAACGCTGCCCCTTTTCCCTGGAAACATAGCTCACCAACCCGGGTTCTAGGTTTCAGATTCCAGGAGGTACTTGGCCTTCTCAAACCGGCCCAAGTTGGCACTGGTGCCAGCTTGCGTCTGGGCGGCATCCTGTGCAATGTGGAATTTTAGGAGCCAGAAGGCTGCTCTGAGTACCAGGCCCTGGAACACCAACAACGCCTGTTGTCCTGGAGAAACAAGACTCACCAACCCTGGTTCTAGGCTTCAGTTTGCAGGAGGTACTTGGCACTCTCAAACAAGCCCAAGTTTGCACTGGTGCCAGCTTGGTCCTGGGAGGCACCCTGCACATTGCAGAATTTTAGGAGCCAGAAGGCTGCTCTGAGCCACAGGCCCTGGATCACCTATGCCGCCCCTTTCCCTGGAAACAAAGCTCACTAGCCCTGGTTCATGGTGTCAGACTGCAGGAGGTACTTGGCACTCTCAAACAAGCCTGACTTGGCACTGGTGCCAGCTTGCCGCTGGGAGGTGTCCCGCGAAATGCCAGAAGGCTGCTCCGAGCCAAAGGCCCTGGAACACCAACGCAACGCTGCACCTTTTCCCTGGAAGCGAGACTAACCAACCCTGGTTCTTGTCTCAGTTTTTAGGAGGTACTTGGCACTCTCAAACCAGCCAGAGTTGGCACTGGTGCCAGCTTGGTCCTGGGAGGCATCCTGCGCAATGCGGAATTTTAGGAGCCAGAAGGCAGCTCCGAGCCCCAGGACCTGGAACAAAATCTTTGCCCCATTTTCCAGGTTTGGAAATCTCACCAACCCTAGTTCAAGGTGTTGGTTTTCAGGAGGTACTTGGCACTCTCAAACCAGCCCAAGTTGGCACTGGTGCCAGCTTGGTCCTGGAAGGCCTCCTGCGCAATGCAGAATTTTAGGAGCCAGAAGGCTGCTCTGAACCACAGGCCCTGGAACAAAATCTTTGCCCCATTGCCCAGGTTTGGAAAACTCAACAACCCTAGTTCTAGGAGTCATTTTGCAGGAGGTACTTGGCACTCTCAAACCAGCCAGAGTGGCACTGCTGCCAGCTTGGGTCTGGGAGGCATCCTGCGCAATGCGGAATTTTAGGAAAGAGAAGGCTGCTCCGAGCCACAAGCCCTGGAACAAAACTTTCCCCCTTTTCCCAGGTTTGTAAAACTCACCAACCCTAGTTCTTGGAGTCAGTTTTCAGGAGGTACTTGGTATCCTCAAACAAGCTCAAATTGGCACTGCTGCCAGCATGGGTCTGGGAGGCATCGTGCACAATGCAGAATTTTAGGAGCCAGAAGGCTGCTCAGAGCCGCAGGCTCTGGAACACAAACACCGCCCGTTTTCCTGAAGAAACAAGACGTACCAACTCTGTTCTAGGGGTCAGTTTGCAGGAGGTACTTGGCACTCTCAAACCAGCCCAAGTTGGCACTGGTGCCAGCTTGGTCCTGGGAGGCATCCTGTACAATGCCGAATTTATGAGCCAGAAGGCTGCTCAGAGCCACAAGCCCTGGTTCACAAATGCTGCCCCTTTCCCTGGAAAGAAAGCTCACTAACCCTGGTTCATGCTGTCATATTGCAGGAGGTACTCGGCAGTCTCAAACCAGCCCAAGTTTCCACTGGTGCCAGCTTAGTCCTTGAAGGCATCCTGCACAATGCGTAATTTTAGGAGCCAGAAGGCTGCTCTGAGCCGCAGGCCCTGGAACAACAACACCGCCCGTTTTCCTGAAGAAACAAGACTCACCAACTCTGGATCTAGGGGTCAGTTTTCAGGAGGTCCTTTGCACTCTCAAATAGCCTGACTAGGCACTGGTGCCAGCTTGATCCTGAAGGCATCCTGCACAATGCGGAATTTTTTGGGACAGAAGGCTGCTCCGAGCCAGAGGCCCTGGATCACCAATGCTGCCCCTTTCCATGGAAACAAAGCTCACAAGCCCTGGTCATGGTGTCAGATTGCAGGAGGTACTTGGCACTCTCAAACCAGCCCAAGTTGGCACTGGTGCCAGCTTGGTCCTGGGAGGCATCCTGCGATATGCGGAATTTTAAAAGCCAGAAGGCTGCTCTGAGCCACAGCCCCTAGAACACAAAAACCGCCCCTTTTCCCTGGGAAATAAAACTCACCAACCCTAGTTGATGGTGTCAGTTTTCAGGAGGTACTTGGCACTCTCAAACCAGCCTGACTTGGCACTGGTGCCAGCTTGGTCCTGGGAGGCATCCTGCGATATGCGGAATTTTAGGAGCCAGAAGGCTGCTCTGAGCCACCGGCCCTGCAACACAAACGCTGCCCCTTTTCCCAGGTAAGCAAAACTCACCAACCCTAGTTGATGGTGTCAGTTTGCAGGAGGTACTTGGCACTCTCAAACCAGCCCAAGTTGGCACTGGTGCCAGCTTGGTCCTGGGAGGCATCCTGCGATATGCGGAATTTTAAAAGCCAGAAGGCTGCTCTGAGCCACCGGCCCTGAACAAAAACCGCCCCTTTTCCGGGAAAAAAACTCAGCGCA
>NW_026108775.1:0-5067 GCF_022539315.1 Serinus canaria | reverse complement strand
CTGCTGAGGGCAGCCAGGCTGCTGCAGGGGCAGTGACCTCACAGCCATCACCATGGCAGCCCTGGCCCTGGGCCTGGCTCTGCCCTTTCCTCTGCCCCTGCCTTGTCTCTGCTGGCATCAAGAGTTTTGTCATTAATATCTTGTCCCCAAGGTGCTGGGGCCAATGGCTTCCCAGTCAGGCTCCTGGAGCAGAAGTGGCTTTTCAGAGCCCAGCCAGAAATGAGCCCTGAGGCAGCAGCTCTGCTGTGGTGCCCACCAGGCCGGGGTGCCAAGGGAGGCTTCTGGCCATGCCCTGCCAGCAGCTGCTGCTGCCAAGGTGCCTTTGGTGCCTCAGGCTCTCCCTGGCACAGCTCCCAGCACGGCGCTCTGCCCTTGTGCCCGAGGCCTTCCCTGGGCTGGGGCTGGCCTGGGGCTTTTCCTGCAGTGGGATCTGCCCTGCTCATGGCACAGGAAAGGCAGTTCCTGCTGGTACAGGAGGCTCTGCCTGCAGTGGGCTCCAACAACTCCAGCAGGGCCCTCTTGACTTCAAAATTGCTTCCTAGAGCAGAATATTCTAATAATTGTTATAGTTCCTGTACTGTGGAGTAAATAACTCTGGTTAAGATCTCTCTGTCCAATCATGATCAGAATCATTCAGAGCTGTATTTAAATAAATTTATCTGGTATTCCATCATTAATCCTGTGGGACAAATTGCATTAAAGTTCAATTCCACCTGTCCAATCTTTGAAACCTTTGACAAATGCTGGGTCTGGAATTGGATCCAGCACCTCCCAGTCTTCTCCCTTAGTAGGAATTTTAGAAGTCCAGGGGCCCTGCAGGGGCTGTTGGGCATCATTTCTGTACCTCATTACTCAGCGGGCGTTAATCTAATAAATAAAGCTTTTGCCTGAATCACCCACTGTGCCTATGACAGGAACCCGTGTGAGTTTCTGGGACATCCCGGCTCTTTGGCAGCCTGGGGACTCCTGGGATGTCACCGTGGAGCCCCCGTGAGTGCCTGTGACAGATTGGTGCCTTTGCAGCCCAAGGTCCCCTGGGATGTCACCATGGAATGGCTGTGACTGCCTGTGACCACACGGCCCTTTACCATCCCCAGAAAGCCCTGGGGGCTCTCCATGGAGCCCCTGACCCTGCCTGTGACATTCCAGCTCTTGAAAAGCCTGGAGACTCTTGGAAAGTCCCCATGGACCCCCTCTGAGGGCCTGTGACAAATCTGATCCTCAGCAGGCAGCCATTACCAGCCTCCTGTTGCTATGGTCAGTTTCCATGGCAACCATCACCAGCCCCCTGTTGCTTTGCTCAGTCCTTTGGCAGCTCCATGGAGACTCCATGCCGGGGTGGTTGCCATGGACACCAGCTCAGGCCTGCAGCCAGAGCCCGTTGCCATGGCAACCATTGGCAGTCCCATCCCCAGGCTCATGGGATCCCAGAACCACAGAACTGGCTGAGTTGGAAGGGACCCATCAGGATCCTCGAGTCCAACTGCTGGCCCTGCACAGGACACCCCAACAATGCCAGCCTGGGCCTGGCAGCACTGTCCAAATGCTGCTGGAGCTCAGAGAGCCCTGGAGCTGGGACCCTTCCCTGGGGAGCCTGGGCAGGGCCCCAGCAGCCTCTGGGGAAAAACCTTTTCCTGAGATCCAACCTAAGCCTGCCCCGACTCAGCTGCAGCCGTTCCCTCCAGTCCTGTCCCTGGGCACCAGAGGGAAGAGGTTCCCACAGCCCCAGCCAGGGACCCGCTCCCAAGGCTGTTCCATGGCCACCAGGGCTGGGACCAGCTGGGATGCTCGGTTTCCACGGGCCGGGGTTCAGGAATGGGATTCCCCAATTTCCTGCTCCCACTAAAACCGTGCTGCCCTCCCGCCTCCCATGGAAAGCACAAAAGGCAAAGATCCCAGGCTGGGATAAGAACAATTTATTGGGAACAGCAATGAGACAAGCAACAAACAGGAACAGAAACAATGCTTATAACAGAAAAGATAAGAAAAACTATTTACAAGGAAAACTACAGCATTATTGTGACTGGCTCTTCCTGGGCATGTATTTCCTCCTGCTTGGAAAGGACCGGAGAGAGAGAGAGAGAGAGAGAGAGAGACAGTCCCTTTCCTGTCCCGGCAAGGACCTGAGGTGGGAGTCAATGTAATGACATGGCCATATATTCTTCAATCTCACACCATGCCATTGGCAGGGGCAGGAAAAGGGACAGGTGTCTTCCCAGCATGGATCATAGGGAACATGGATAACCAGGGTTCTTCCACGGGGGATGAAGCTGGAGCAGTGCATGCAATGCACTGCAGTGGGGGTATTTGCAGGGCTTCCCTTACCGGTGCCTCCGTTTTTGTCTGGTCAAGTCAGAGCTCCGGGTGAAGCTCTTCCCACACTGGGAACACTCATTCTGCTCCCTGACACCATCTACCAGCCCAGGACAGCTGTCCTGAGGACAAGCCATCTACCCACCAAAGACTGAGGCAAAGAAGGCATTAAGCACCCCTGCCTTCTCCTCATCTGCCATTACTAAGTTCCCTCCCTCATTCAATAGAGAAGAAAGTTTGGTCTTACCCTTCCTTTTGCCATTAATGTATTTATAAAAACATTTTTTATTATCCTTTGCAGAAGTTGCCAAATTAGGTTCGAACTGAGCTTTGGCCTCCCTAATTTTTTTTATGTGCCCTAGCAACCCCCTTAAATACTTCCTGGGAGACCTGACCCTTATTCCAAAGATTATATATCCTCTTTTTATTTCTAAGTTTCTTCAAAACCTCATAGCCCATCCAGGCTGGATGTTTGACTCGTTGACTCATCTTTTGGCACACAGGGACAGTCGGTTCCTGTGCTCTCAAGATCTCTGCTTTGAAGCACGCCCACCCTTCCTGAACTCCTTTGTTTTTAAGGGCTGCTTCCCAAGAAACTCTCTGAATAAGTCTCCTGAATAAACCAAAGTCTGCCCTTATGGAAGTGCAATGTAAAAGTCTTATTGATGTTCCTCCTGACTTCAATAAATACTGAGAATTCTGTAATCTTGTGATCACTCTGCCCCAAGCGGCCTCCAACTCCAACCACATCTCCCACCAGCCCATCTCTATTCCCAAACAACAAGTCCAACAGAGTCCCTCCCCTGGTGGGCTCACTCACCAGCTATGACAAAAAGTTGTCCTCCACATACTCTACAACTTTACTGAAATGCCTTTTTTCACCTGTATTAAGTTCCCAGCAAATGTCCAGCAGGTTGAAAGCACCTACAAGAACAAGAGCTGATGAACCTGAAACATTCTCTGACTGCTCATAGAATGAGTTGTCCACCTCTTCTTCCTGGTTGGGTGGGTGATAACAGACTCCCAGTAGGATGTCAGCCTTGTTGGCCTTCCCCCAAGTCTTACCCATAGACATTTAATTTCATAATCATTAGTTTTAACACCCATAGCATCAAATCTCTCCCTAATATAAAGGGCCACTCCTCCACCTCTTCTCCCTTTCCTGTCTTTCCTGAAGAGCTTGTAGCCTGTTGAGGATTTGTTGCAGATTGAGGAGTTTTTGAGAAACAATGGCCATATTCAGCTGGTGCACAATCCAGCCTGCTTGGGATAATGGACAATGGACACGTTCACAAACAATAATGGACATATTCAGAAAATGGAGTTGGTAGAGCCTTGGAAAAAGATACAAGAAGAGTCAACTGGACTCAGCAAGTTTGTCAGTGAGCTTGGGAAAGTGAGGAAAAAGACAGTTCATGGGTGGGACAGAAAACCACAGCCAGACACGTGAAAAGTTAGATGATCCCATCAGCACCCTATCTTAGACACGTGAACAGCTAGCCCTGGCCAAGCATGCATTAGCTAGAGACGTGTGGACAGTAGAGAATTATTATAAATACAGTCTGTTTAGGGATAATAAATTTGGCTTCACTGGATCATATTGGTTGTGGTGTGATGTTCCTGAATCTCCGCATCCCGCACCATTCCCCCCACATTTCTGGTGGAGAATTGCAGGGCAACCCTGAGAGGGACTCAAGGACAGCAATTTGGCTGCAGTGCACAGGATCAGAGCCAGCCCTTGAGGAGCAGAGAAGCCGGCTGAAAGTATCCTCACTGCCCCAGTGAGAGGAAAAGGTTACTGGAGCTCCAATCCTGGATATCCTGAATCTCGCCCTGATCAGGGTGAGCGGCTGGGGAGGAGATGGGGTCTGAACATGAAAGGGAAGGTGTTCAGAAACTCCTCCAACATATCCTCTCTAAGAGAGAACATAAGTATGATGCTTCCAATTTGAAGGGGCTATTACACTGGGCTTGGGAACATAATCTCATAGCAGGAGCACAGGGTGCTTTTGAGATTTTGACATGGGAAGCTGTGGGGCGAAGGTTATGGGACTGCATTGCATCCGGGGGGAATGAGGCAAAAGAGGCATCTAAGTATGCTACTGTGTGGAAAATCATCATAGAAGCTTTACAGGGTTTAAAGGCAGAGAGGAAAGCTGCTTCTGCAGCTTGTGCTGCCTTTGCCTCTGAGCCAGAAAAACCTCAGGCATTCGCAGTAACTTCAGTTCAGCCAAAGTTTTCTACAACCTTAGATATTCTCACAACCCCTCAGCTCAGCATCGAGCATTACATCAACTGCTCCTCCAGCTCCTAGTGAGAAAGAGGAAGCTGCTGCCTCTTCAGAGGTGTTGGTCTGCAGACCAAAGGATACTTGCACTCGCAGTGAAAAAAGTTCTTCGGGTTTGTTAGTCTACAGAACAAAGGACAGTTGTACTCAGAGTGAAAAAATTTCTGATAACAGTAACTTAGAGACTAAACATGCTGTAAAGGATAAGGAAAGAGATGTTATGAATAATACTTCCATTGAAGAGGATTTAAGGTCTCTTATGAACAATTTACAAAAATTGGTAATTCAACAAAAGGATTCTGTTGTCCCTAAAAGAGACTATTCTTTTGAAAAAATGGATCTACCAATGATTGTGGGTTCAGGCAGACAATCAGGAAAGCGGGTAACTCCTTTTCATGTTGTCTCTGAGCCAGCATCCCAGCTGGTTATACAAAATTCTCCCTCTCATGCTGTAAAGGATGTGGAAT
>NW_026108774.1:0-5068 GCF_022539315.1 Serinus canaria | reverse complement strand
TCCTCAGAGGCAGACATAAGCCATGTCTGCTTTTCCTTCAAGCGGCTAGTGTTAGGGTTACTCCTAGAGTTAGGATCTCAAAAACCACAAAGTCCAAAGCTCCAGGCACCCTGCAGCTGTGAAAGGCAGACCAAGGGGAGTGCAAAACTGTCCCAACATGCCTGCCTCCAACTTTTTTTCCTCAGAGGGGGTCCTAGGCCAGGGCTGCTTTTCCTGCCTAGGGCTAGGGTTAGGGTTACGCCTAGGGATAGAGTCTCGGAAACCACAAAGCCCACACCTTGGGGCACACTGCAGCTGTGAAAGGCAGCCCAAGGGGAGTGCAAATCTGTCCCAACATGCCTGCCTCAACTGCTTTCTCCTGGAAGACAGCCCTAGGCCAGGGCTGCTTTTTCTGTCTAGGGCTAGGGTTAGGGTTACGCCTAGGGTTAGCGTCTCGGAAACCACAAAGCCCACAGCTCCAGGCACACTGCAGTTGTGAAAGGCAGCCCAAGGGGAGTGCAAAACTGCCCCAACATGCCTGCCTCCACTGCTTTTTCCTGCGAGGCAGCCCTAGGCCAAGGCTGCTTTTCCTGCCTAGGGCTAGGGTTAGGGTTACGCCTAGGGTTAACGTCTCGGAAACCACAAAGCCCACAGATCCAGGCACCCTTCAGCTGCGAAAGGCAGCCCAAGGGGAGTGCAAAACTGTCCCAGCATGCCTGCATCCACCTTTTTTTCCTCAGAGGCTGTCCTAGGCAAGGGCTGCTTTTCCTGCCTAAGGCTAGGGTTAGGGTTACGCCTAGGGATAGCGAGTCGGAAACCACAAAGCCCACAGCTCCAGGCACACTGTAGCTGCGGAGGGCAGCACAAGGGGAGTGCAAAACTGTCCCAACATGCCTACCTCCACTGCTTTCTCCTGGAAGACAGCCCTAGGCCAGGGCTGCTTTTCCTGCCTAGGGCTTCGCCTAGGCTTAGCCTCTCGGAAACCACAAAGCCCTTAGCTCCAGGCACACTGCAACTGTGAAAGGCAGCCCAAGCGGAATGCAAAACAGCCCAAACATGCCTGCCTCCACTGCTTTCTCGTGGAAGACAGCCCTAGGCCAGGGCTGCTTTTCCTGCCTAGGGCTAGGGTTCGGGTTACGCCTAGGGATAGCGTCTCGGAAACCACAAAGCCCACAGCTCCAGGCACCCTGCAGCTGCGAAAGGCAGCCCAAGGGGAGTGCAAAACTGCCCCAACATGCCTGTCTTCACTGCTTTTACCCTGGAGGCAGCCTTAGGCCAAGGCTGCTTTTCCTGCCTAGGTCTAGGGTTAGGGTTACGCCTAGGGTTAGCGTCTTGGAAACCACAAAGCCCACAGCTCCAGGCACACTGCAGCTGTGAAAGGCAGGCCAAGGGGAGTCCAAAACTGTCCCAACATGCCTGCCTCCACTGCTTTCTCCTGGAAGACAGCCCTAGGCCAGGGCTGCTTTTCCTTCCTAGGGCTACGCCTAGGGTTAGCGTCTCAGAAACCACAAAGCCCAAAGCTCCAGGCACACTGCAGCAGTGAAAGGCAGCCCAAGGGGAGCGCAAAACTGCCCTAACATGCCTGCCTCTCCTGCTTTTTCTTCAGAGGCAGTCCTAAGCCATGTCAGCTTTTCCTGCCAGGGGCTAGTGTTAGGGTTACGCCTAGAGTTAGGGTCTTAGAAACCACAAAGCCCAAAGCTGCAGGCACACGGCAGCTGTGAAAGGCAGCCCAAGGGGAGCGCAAAACTGCCCCAACATGCCAGCCTCTACGGACTTTTTCCTCAGAGGCAGACATAAGCCATGTCTGCTTTGTCTTCCAAGGGCTAGTGTTAGGGCTACCCCTAGAGTAAGGGCCTCAGAAACCACAAAGCCCAAAGCTCC
This sequence comes from Serinus canaria, assembly GCF_022539315.1. NCBI lineage: Eukaryota > Metazoa > Chordata > Aves > Passeriformes > Fringillidae > Serinus > Serinus canaria. The sequence continues at coordinate 3,208 of NW_026108774.1, read as the reverse complement.
AGGCACACTGCAGTTGCGAAAGGCAGCCCAAGGGGAGTGCAAAACTGTCCCAACATTCCTGTCTCCCCTGCTTTTTCCTCAGAGGCAGACCTAAGCCATTTCTGCTTATCCTGCCTAGGGCTAGGGTTAGGGTTACGCCTAAGGTTAGCGTCTCAGAAACCACAAAGCCCAAACTCCAGGCACCCTGCAGCTGCGAAAGGCAGCCCAAGGGGAGTGCAAAACTGTCCCAACATGCCTGCCTCCACCTTTGTTTTTTCAGAGGCAGTCCTAGGCCATGTCTGCTTATCCTGCCTAGGGCTAGGGTTAGGGTAAGGCCTAGGGTTAGCGTCGCAGAAACCACAAAGCCCACAGCTCCAGGCACACTGCAGTTGTGAAAGGCAGCCCAAGGGGAGTGCAAAACTGCCCCAACATGCCTGCCTCCACTGCTTTTTCCTGCGAGGCAGCCCTAGGCCAAGACTGCTTTTTCTGCCTAGGGCTAGGGTTAGGGTTACGCCTAGGGTTAGCGTCTCAGAAACCACAAAGCCCACAGCTCCAGGCACACTGTAGCTGCGGAGGGCAGAGCAAGGGGAGTGCAAAACAGTCCCAACATGCCTACCTCCACTGCTTTCTCCTGGAAGACAGCCCTAGGCCAGGGCTGCTTTTCCTGCCTAGGGCTAGGGTTAGGGATACGCCTTGGGTTAGCGTCTCTGAAACCACAAAGCCCACAGCTCCAGGCACACTGCAGCTGCGAAAGGCAGCCCAAGGGGACCGCAAAACTGCCCCAACATACCAGCCTCTACGGACTTTTTCCTCAGAGGCAGACATAAGCCATGTCTGCTTTTCCTGCCAGGGGCTAGTGTTAGGGTTACGCCTAGGGTTAGCGTCTCAAAAACCACAAAGCCCACAGCTCCAGGCACACAGCAGCTGTGAAAGGCAGCCCAAGGGGAGTGCAAAACTGCCCCAACATGCCTGCCCGCTCCTGCTTTTTCCTCAGAGGCAGACCTGAGCCATGTCTGCTTATCCTGCCTAGGGCTAGGGTTAGGGTTACGCCTAAGGTTAGCGTCTCAGAAACCACAAAGCCCAAAGCTCTAGGCACCCTGCAGCTGCGAAAGGCAGCCCAAGGGGAGTCCAAAACTGTCCCAACATGCCTGCCTCCACCTTTATTTCCTCAGAAGCAGTCCTAGGCCAGGGCTGCTTTTCCTGCCTAGGGCTAGGGTCAGGGTTACGCCTAGGATTAGCGTCTCGGAAACCACAAAGCCCACAGCTCCAGGCACACTGCAGCTGCGAAAGGCAGCTCAAGGGGAGTGCTAAACTGCCCCAACATACCTGTCTTCACTGCTTTTACCCAGGAGGCAGCCCTAGGCCAAGGCTGCTTTTCCTGCCTAGGGCTAGTGTTAGGGTTATGCCTAGGGTTAGCGTCTCAAAAACCACAAAGCCCACAGCTCCAGGCACCCTGCAGCTGTGAAAGGCAGCCCAAGGGGAGTGCAAAACTGCCCCAACATGCCTGCCTCCAGAGACCTTTTCCTCAGAGGCAGTCCTAGGCCAGGGCTGCTTTTCCTGCCTAGTGCTAGGGTTAGGGTTACGCCTAGGGTTAGCGTCTCTGAAACCACAAAGCCCAAAGCTCCAGGCACACTGCAGCTGTGAAAGGCAGCCCAAGGGGAGCGCAAAACTGCCCCAACATGCCAGCCTCTACGGACTTTTTCCTCAGAGGCAGACATAAGCCATGTCTGCTTTTCCTTCCAGGGGCTAGTGTTAGGGTTACCCCTAGAGTTAGGATCTCAAAAACCACAAAGCCCACAGCTCCAGGCACCCTGCAGCTGCGAAAGGCAGCCCAAGGGGAGTGCAAAACTGTCCCAACATGCCTGCCTCCAACTTTTTTTCCTCAGAGGGGGTCCTAGGCCAGGGCTGCTTTTCCTGCCTAGGGCTAGGGTTAGGGTTACGCCTAGGGATAGAGTCTCGGAAACCACAAAGCCCACACCTTGGGGCACACTGCAGCTGTGAAAGGCAGCCCAAGGGGAGTGCAAATCTGTCCCAACATGCCTGCCTCAACTGCTTTCTCCTGGAAGACAGCCCTAGGCCAGGGCTGCTTTTTCTGTCTAGGGCTAGGGTTAGGGTTACGCCTAGGGTTAGCGTCTCGGAAACCACAAAGCCCACAGCTCCAGGCACACTGCAGTTGTGAAAGGCAGCCCAAGGGGAGTGCAAAACTGCCCCAACATGCCTGCCTCCACTGCTTTTTCCTGCGAGGCAGCCCTAGGCCAAGGCTGCTTTTCCTGCCTAGGGCTAGGGTTAGGGTTACGCCTAGGGTTAACGTCTCGGAAACCACAAAGCCCACAGATCCAGGCACCCTTCAGCTGCGAAAGGCAGCCCAAGGGGAGTGCAAAACTGTCCCAGCATGCCTGCATCCACCTTTTTTTCCTCAGAGGCTGTCCTAGGCAAGGGCTGCTTTTCCTGCCTAAGGCTAGGGTTAGGGTTACGCCTAGGGATAGCGAGTCGGAAACCACAAAGCCCACAGCTCCAGGCACACTGTAGCTGCGGAGGGCAGCACAAGGGGAGTGCAAAACTGTCCCAACATGCCTACCTCCACTGCTTTCTCCTGGAAGACAGCCCTAGGCCAGGGCTGCTTTTCCTGCCTAGGGCTTCGCCTAGGCTTAGCCTCTCGGAAACCACAAAGCCCTTAGCTCCAGGCACACTGCAACTGTGAAAGGCAGCCCAAGCGGAATGCAAAACAGCCCAAACATGCCTGCCTCCACTGCTTTCTCGTGGAAGACAGCCCTAGGCCAGGGCTGCTTTTCCTGCCTAGGGCTAGGGTTCGGGTTACGCCTAGGGATAGCGTCTCGGAAACCACAAAGCCCACAGCTCCAGGCACCCTGCAGCTGCGAAAGGCAGCCCAAGGGGAGTGCAAAACTGCCCCAACATGCCTGTCTTCACTGCTTTTACCCTGGAGGCAGCCTTAGGCCAAGGCTGCTTTTCCTGCCTAGGTCTAGGGTTAGGGTTACGCCTAGGGTTAGCGTCTCGGAAACCACAAAGCCCACAGCTCCAGGCACCCTGCAGCTGTGAAAGGCAGCCCAAGGGGAGTGAAAAACTGCCCCAACATGCCTGCCTCCACTGCTTTCTCCTGGAAGACAGCCCTAGGCCAGGGCTGCTTTTCCTGCCTAGGGCTAGGGTTAGGGATACGCCTAGGGTTAGCGTCTCAGAAACCACAAAGCCCAAGCTCCAGGCACACTGCAGC
>NW_026108773.1:0-5070 GCF_022539315.1 Serinus canaria | reverse complement strand
CCGTTGTGTCCATGGATTCCCATTGTGTCCATGGATTCCCATTGTGTCCATGGATTCCCGTGGTATCCATGGATTCCCGTTGTATCCATGGATTCCCATTGTATCCATGGATTCCCATTGTGTCCATGGATTCCCATTGTATCCATGGATTCCCATTGTATCCATGGATTCCCATTGTGTCCATGGATTCCCATTGTATCCATGGATTCCCATTGTATCCATGGATTCCCGCTGTGTCCATGGATTCCCGTTGTGTCCATGGATTCCCATTGTGTCCATGGATTCCCGTTGTATCCATGGATTCCCGCTGTGTCCATGGATTCCCGTTGTATCCATGGATTCCCGTTGTGTCCATGGATTCCCGTTGTGTCCATGGATTCCCATTGTATCCATGGATTCCCGTTGTGTCCATGGATTCCCATTGTATCCATGGATTCCCGTTGTGTCCATGGATTCCCATTGTGTCCATGGATTCCCGTTGTGTCCATGGATTCCCGCTGTGTCCATGGATTCCCGCTGTGTCCATGGATTCCCATTGTATCCATGGATTCCCGTTGTGTCCATGGATTCCCGTTGTGTCCATGGATTCCCGTTGTGTCCATGGATTCCCATGTGTCCATGGATTCCCGTTGTCCATGGATTCCGTTGTGTCCATGGATTCCGTTGTGTCCATGGATTCCCGTTGTGTCCATGGATTCCCGTTGTGTCCATGGATTCCCGTTGTGTCCATGGATTCCCGTTGTGTCCATGGATTCCCGTTGTGTCCATGGATTCCCGTTGTGTCCATGGATTCCCGTTGTGTCCATGGATTCCCGTTGTGTCCATGGATTCCCGTTGTGTCCATGGATTCCGTTGTGTCCATGGATTCCGTGTGTCCATGGATTCCCGTTGTGTCCATGGATTCCCATTTTTAATGTGGATTTCGGGAGGGTTTTGCCTGGAATAGTCTGGTGGATCCCATGGATTCCCATTTTTGATGTGGATTTAGGGAGGGTTTTGCCTGGAATAGCCTGGTGGATCCCATGGATTCCCATTTTTATGGGGGTACTGGAAGCGGTTCAGTTTTTCACAGATCAGTAGGAAATACCCATTTTAATGGGAATTAAATGAATACATTTTAATTTTTTGGTGTTTTTTAAACAGGCACGAAGTGACTCTGCTGTAACCCCGGTGTTTTTCCCAGATCAGGACGGGGATAAGAAGTGCACCTGTCAGAGTCATCTCCTGCCGTGGGACGGTGGAGAACCAGCAGGCCAGGACATCGACGACGACTGGGTGAGGGACACGGAGGAAGGAGTTCCAGGAGGTCATCGGACGCCAAACCACGACGGCATCGTCACCCATGGAGGAGCTGGGATGTGACTCCTCCCTTTTCCTGCAAAACACCCTTTAAAAACATCAACAGCTCGCTCACAGCTCATTTTTTATTTAAACATTGAATAGTTCCATTGAATTTTAATTTCGTGTTAATTCATGTTAATTTCATGTTAATTTGTCTAATTTGTTTAATTTCGTCTTAATTTCGTCTTAATTTCGTCTTAATTTCGGTCTTAATTTGTCTTAATTTTGTCTTAATTTCGTCTTAATTCGTCTTAATTTCGTCTTAATTTTGTCTTAATTTCATGATAATTTCATGTTAATTTCATGATAATTTCATGATAATTCATGATAATTTCATGATAATATCTGTTAATTAATGTTAATTTCATGTTAATTTCACGTGTTTTCATTTAAAAATAGTCTGTGGGAACAGCCAAGAACGCAGGAAAAACGGCGAGACATTTAGGTCCTGACATTGATCATTCTTAATTTTTACAGGATTTTTTTCCTGAGTTTGGTTTGCAGCCAAATTCCAGAAATAGTCATGGATGAGCTGAAAAAAAAACCCAATCAGGATTTCTGTGGGAACAGCCCCAAAAGAGCGGGAAAATGAGAGAATTAGGTCCTGCCAAATGAATTTTTACTGGAATTGATCCTGAGTTGAATTTTGCAGCCCAAATTCCACAAATATTTCACGGAATGACCCAAAAATACTTAATTTCTTGGGAACAGCCTAAAGCCCAGGAAAAAAAATAATAGAATTTAGGTTCTGCAAGTTGATTATCTTATTTTAACTGGGATATTTGTATCTGAGTTGAATTGCAGCCTAACTCCACGGAATGACATAAAACATCCGCTTTCTTGGGAGCAGCCACAAATACCCAGGAAAAAGAATAGAATTTGGGTTCTTGCAAATTGTAATCCTTAATTTTTAACTGGGATTATTTGATCTGAGTTGAATTGCAGCCTAAATCCAGAAATATTTCATGGAATGACCCAAAAAAATGCCTGAGTTCTTTGGGAACAGCCTAAACACCAGGAACAAGAATAGAATTATGTCAAATTGATAATCCTTAATTTTAACTGGGATTGTTTGATTCCGAGTTGAATTGCAGCCCAAACTCCACCGAATGACCCAAAAAATCCTGATTCTTTGGGAGCAGCCAAAGAAGCAAAGAAGAAGAAAACAATAGATTTTGGGTTCTGCAAATGATAATCCCATAATTTTAACTGGGATTATTTGATCCTGAGTTGAATTTGCAGCCCAAACTCCACGGAATGACCCAAAAAAATCCCTGTATGTCTTTGGGAACAGCCTAAAGACCAGGAAAAAAAAGAATTAATTTATGTTCTGCAAGTTGCATAATCCATAATTTTAACTGGATTTTTGATCCTGAGTTGGAATTTGCAGCCCAAACTCCACGGAATGACATAAAAATCCCCGATTTCTTTGGGAGCAGCCCCCAAATACCAGGAAAAAAGAATAGAATTGGGTTCTGCAAATTGATAATCCTTATTTTAACTGGGATTATTTGATCTGAGTGAATTTGCAGCCTAAATTCCAGAAAATTCATGGAAAGACCCAAAAAATGCCAGATTTCTTTGGGAACAGCCTACTCCTAAACCAGGAGAAAAAGAATTAGAATTTATGTCAAATTGATAATCCTTAATTTTAACTGGGATTGTTGATCCCAAGTTGAATTGCAGCCAAACTCCACAGAATGACCCACAAAATGCCAGATTTCATGGGAGCAGCCAAAGAAGCAGGAAAAAAACAATAGATTTTGGGTTCTGCAAATTGATACTCATAATTTTAACTGGGATTTTTTGATCCTGAGTGAAATTTGCAGCCCAAACTCCACGGAATGACCCAAAAAATCCCCGTTTCTTTGGGAACAGCCTAAAGACCAGGAAAAAGAATCGAATTTATGTTCTGCAAATGATAATCCTTAATTTTTAACTGGGATATTTGATCCTGAGTTGAATTTGCAGCCCAAACTCCGGAATGGACCCAAAAAAATCCTCGATTTCTTGGGAACAGCCAAGAAAAACCCAGAAAAAATCCCCCATAACCCCTTTTTACAGCCCTTCCCCGTCCCTGGGCTGGGGCAGGCGGTGGGTGAGTGTCTCAGGCGGTGTTTCCGTGTCACAGGAGTACATGGACCCATGAACGAGCACAACGAGCTGAACGAGGCGCGGCAGATGATCGCCGTGGCCGACGAGAACCAGACACCACCTGGAGCTGGAGGAGATCCTCAAGTACAGCGAGTACTTCACCGCGCAGCAAGCTCATGGACTACGCCCGCAAGTCCACGAGGAGTTCTGAGCTTCCTCCTCCCCTTTCCAGAACTTTCTGTTCGCTCCCAACCCCCCCCAAAAAGAAGAAATCCAGGGAAAAGGATTGAGCGAGCAGGGGAATTGGTGTGGCAGATCCCAATTTTCCGTCCGTCCCGGCGCCTTGGAGAGGCTTTCCTGCTGGAAGAAATGGTGGGAATTCTGGATTCAGGTAGTTTCCTCTTGGTTGGGGGGGGTGAAGCCAGCTGGAATTCGGGAATATTCCCTGGTTTCCATCAGCTGCTGATGGAGGGGATCCCAGATAAATGTTGGATTTTGGGAAGGGAGCAGTGATTCCAAGGAATGGTTGTTACCCATATCCAATTCCATTTGGGAAATTTAAATTTATTCCATCAGCTGCTGATGCAGGGGATCCCAGATAAATGCTGGATTTTGGGAAGGGAGCAGTGATTCCAGGAAAATGGTTGTATCCATACCCATTCCATTTGGAAATTTAAATTATTCCCTGGTTTTCTCAGCTGTGATCAGGGGATCCAGATAACTGTTGGATTTGGGAACGGGAACGGTGATGTCCAGGAAATGGTTGTTATCATACCCAATTCCATTTGGGAAATTTAAATTTACTTCCATCAGTGCTGATGCAGGGGATCCCAGATAATGTTGGATTTTGGGAAGGGAGCAGGTGATTCCAAGGAATGTTTGTCCTCCACACCCAGTTCCATTGGGGAGGGTCCTTAAATCTCGGTGCTGATCCAATAAAATTTGGATTTTGGGGAATTCCGTGGTTCAAAGGAATGTTTGATCTCCTGGAATTGCCTCCCCAACTGCTGATCCAGGGAAATCCAAATAAAACTTGGATTTTGGGAAGGGAACGATGATTCCAAGGACTGTTTGTCCTCATACCCAATTCCATTGGGAAATTTAAATTTATTCCATCAGCTGATGATGGAGGAGATCCCAGATAAATGTTGGATTTTGGGAAGGGAACGATTGATTCCAAGGCATGTTTGTCCTCCACGCCCAATTCCATTTTCCTTAAAATTTATTCCTTGTTGCTCTCACACTGCTGATGCAGGGAATCCAAATAAAAGGGGAATTTGGGAATTTTGGTGGTTCCAAGGAATGTGTGACCTCTGGGAATATCCACACTCAATTCCAGTGTTTTTCTCAACTCTCTGAGGATTTGTTGGGAATTCAGTGAATATTTTTCAGGGAGCATGTGGGGAAGAATTTTATTTGAAATGTTACAGAAAAACTTTGGAATTAAATTTTAAAAATAAAATAAACATTAAATTAAGATAAAATTAATATAAAATGACATTTTTTTGTTGACATCGCACTGGGAATGGGAGATATGGCTTAAAATATCAGATTTTGGTCAAAAAATCAAACAACTGGGAAGTTTTTTGGGACAGTTAAGCTGTTGGACAGCAGCAGTGGGAATTCCATGGAGTT